>NW_009604331.1:9167-52272 GCF_000690535.1 Cariama cristata | reverse complement strand
TGACAAGGTTCTGGGTTGGATGAGTGCTTTGTTTGCACCAAAATGACCACTGTGTGTTCCAGGATCTTCCCTGTCCCTCTGGTTTCTCCTCTGAACCACGGATACTCTCCTTGTACCCTGTTCTGTTCTCCTGTTCTGTTCCCTGTTTGTTTTTATGGGAATTCCTTTGAATTCTGCTTAAATTACTATAACTCTGTTTTAAACCCAGGATTAACTGATTTTATTTTACTCTGTTTCCCGTTCTCCAAATGTGACTTCTTTCCTTCTCGTTCACAAAGACAAGTTAAACAAAACTGATTTCACCTTAGTAGTGTCAATATATTGTACCAGAGCCCTCCCATTCAAGTGGGATTCATCTTTGTTTAGCATACTTTTGTCACTTCTGGTTTGCGCATGTCACCGTTTAAGGCTGGGCAGGCTCTTAAAACGGGCGGCAGACGCTCTCTGTTAACCCCCTCCCTCCCCCCAGGAGGGGAAAGGACGGAGAAAAGGGAGAGACACTTATGGATTGGAAATTAAAACTTCTTTAATAATACAATAATAATGGAAAATAGTATAATGATATTAATACTGATACTAATAATAATGGAAATAAGAGGAAAATTATATAAAACCAATATTGAGTTTCCTGATGACGGTTGGGGATTGCAGGCCACAGGCTGCAGGCCTCAGGGTCTCCTGCCACTGCCGCAGCAGGGCGGGCACCCGGACGTCCTGAACCGGAGTCCTCAGACAACAGGAACCGGATTCAGGAATGCACAGATCGGGGTCGGAGGAATGAGCAGGGTCCCACAGGGATGCTGGCCATGAAAGAAGAGTGTGAAACCCTCGTGATCCCTTAGCTTTATACTGAGGATGATATGGACGGGATGGAATACTTCGTTGGTCAGCTTTTAGTCAGCGGTCCCCTCCACACTCTTCTGCAGGTGCGGCTCTTTTACGACTTTTTAACAAGAGAGGGCCAGCAGTGGCCTTGGTTCTCATAGGCATAAGTATAAACATGGACCTCTCTGCATACCAATCCTACTGATACTTCAGTAGCAACCATAAACATCAAGCGTTATCAAGTCTGAAATGCAGACCGTGGCTGAAAAACATGTAGCTGCACCTTCAGAAAGAGCAGTTACTTAGAAGAGACTTAACTGAAAAAAAAAAAAAAGACTCCTGAAAGGAGAAATAGTCCTGTTTTAGCCAAACCAGGACAGTGTGATACATGATATAATTCTCTTCATGTACAACCACATTTTTCATTGTTGCAATTCATGTGCAGTATATTGACAAATTACTCAGACTATAGTTCTCATAATCTGAGAAATAAAATGGTAAGAGTTCAAGCTGGGACTAGTTCAAATGCTGGAGTTAAGATCAAGGATGTCTGAAGGACATGAGGAAGAGCTGAGTCCCATCTGTTAATGAGTTCTTCCACATTTCTTCCTCAGCTTTGTATGGTATTTCAAGTTTGTTTGTCAGGGAAACTTTTCTCAGTATATTTTATGGACTCAATTGGCAGGTCAGGGGGGGAAACTTCCACTGTTTCCAGAGGTTAAAGAGCTTAACAGACCTACTAATTAACTTCAAGCTGTCATTTTGTCTCACATACGGAGAGCAGAAAGACAGAGAAGTCACTGAGGTAAGATTTATATAGGTTTTTTTTAAATTTAAATAGGCTAGTGGGAAAAAGTGGCATGCAGAGTCTTAGTGAATTCCAGGGATGATTATTTTAAATGCTGAAACTATGTCTGCACCACCTTGGATAAAGGCAATGGTATTCATATCTGGCTAAAACCCGTGTCTATGCTCTATTGGGACGGGACTTGTGTATTCAAAGACAGTTAGGGGCAAAGATCTCAAGTTCATTTTGTTTGCAGTGTTCATATCTAACTCTCAGAAAGAACTGACGCTGCAGTTTTCTCAAATCTTTAAAGAGTCTAGGTGTACTACAAAGAACGTGAAATTGTCTTTGAATGGAATACAAAGGCGAATGTATTGATACATGTGCTAGAGACTAAATGTGAAGGCGTTAAGTAAAAACCTCACATGGAAATATGTAAATGTGAAAACTGAGGAGGAATTATCAGTAGATTTAATATTTAATATCTTTGTTCAAACTTTCTGTCAGTATTCCAGGTATTATTTAGAGTGCTTTATGACTTTTTTAGTATAGAAATTGCACTTTGGTGTATGAAGTATAGTTACTACCTAATTTCAGGGTTTAAGTTGCTGCACAGAGCTTAATTATGTTTAGTGTCTCAGAAAGGACAAGAGTGGTCTCTGCTCCAGCAAAGAGTTAACCCGAACTTTGAGAAGAGAGTTTAATAGAGCTATACAGAATATTACCTCAGTATTTCACCCCAGCCAGTTATTTGTGCAGATGTGAATTAATGGACTGTTATAAAGGTAGTGTGATTTCTGTCTTTTCAGTTAAGGAGTGATGATGGCCAAGGTTTCTTTAAGTGTGCTAGCATTAAGTAATACCAGTGTATTAATAAAAAATCTCTATATATCTTTTAAGAACAAACATCTTAAGATATATTAGGAAGGGTGGAACTTTATGCCTTTTGAGAAGCAGCACTGCTCTTGTTCTTCCTCAGACGTCACCTGAATCTGTTAGAACTGCTTATATCAGAAAGACCAATGGCTGGAAATGTCAAGGCTACTGGAAGTGATACCATACATCAAGTCAGAAAGGTGTAATTGTTTGCTTATAAGCATTTTCTAGGGCATACTGCTCTACTTGAAGTTATATAAAAATATTTTGCAGAAGGAAAGATTTCTGACTGCCACTAGTCATCTGTTTTCTTTCTATGACATAATTCTGAGGGTTGATCTCACTCTCACCGGGTGTCATGAGGCCATAGATGTTTCTTGGGTATATGTCCCAAGTTTGAACATTTAACTGGCAATTCTGTTTTAAAAATTAACTAGGTTGATGTTTAATAGGACTGATGTGCCTTCATAATAAATAAATCAATAATTTCTTTTTGTTATACAAAAAAGTGGTCATTCTCAGAGAGGAATCTTTTCTTCCCTGAACAAAGTAACTCAGACCTGCAGACTTTTGAGCCAAACTTATAAAAAGTTGTTATGATCAGAGTGCAGCTGTGGGAGCTCCCAAATTCTAATTCCAGCTCCCTTTGAGGTGAAGAATTTCTGACTCTCTTCCCACTTCCAAAACACTCTTATGTCTCCAAAATATAGTCTGAAGTAGAGAATAAGGGCATATAAACTTAGACTATTCCCTGTGCAGGGTTAGATATCAGAGTTGTTATAGCTTTGTGTTCGTAAATGTTTTAAAACTGAAAAGCATTGTGTAAGAGCTAAATCTTCTTTTAATATCTTAAGTAGTTCTAGTACAATAACATAGATTTTCTCTTATCACTTTAATTACCAAAGGCAATTGATAATCTCTTTCTCCTTTGGGTAGTGAGTGGTTTTGATTTATACTTCTGTATATCCCATTGTTTTCCTACAAGTTAACCCGCATAAAATACAGAAACTGAAAAATCTTTGCTTGATAGGAGCAGCGCACATGTAGTGACACACAAACTTTGATGTTGATCTTTTTGGAAAGCTTACTTTCCAAAAGTAAGGACTTAATTTTTCCAAAGCCATTAAGGGGATGAGGCTGCTGTAGTCGTGGTTGAAGTGGTATGGCATTGTCCTGTTACACCGTTGTTCTTTGATTCTCTTGGATAAACTTTTATTTATGTTCACTTTTATGTAAGTGAACTTTGCATGTTTTGCAGTGTAAGATCTCAGCCTGTGCCCCATGCTTTTCTGAAGGATGTCAAAGTCTTTAAATACTTGAAAGTTATTCAAATTGTGAAAATAGTACCCAACAGCAAACTATGGACATACCATAGAACATTACACTTGTGTTTAGGACTAAGATCGCATCATGCTTATATATTAGGGTTATGTTCACAAAACCTAAAACTTACTCCATTCAGTTAACATTAGGGACAAAAAATCTTCATCCCTGGGCTTGAAAAAGATGGATAATTCACAAAGTGAGGATTGTCAATGACTTTACCTTTACTGCTTCATGGCAAGGATGTAGAAGGGACATGCAGTATTGATGAAGACACCACAGAGAAACTCAGTGAAATCTTTGAATTCACATTTAGTGCTGTGACTCCCACACCTGATGCATTTCTGTAGCAGATTGTCTAGATGATACAGATCCATTTGAAGTAAATACACAGGAAGTGTTAGACCAGCCAGGCAGGTTAAGAAGGTCACCAAGACCAGATGGCATAAAACCAAGAGTTCTGAATACGAAATTTCCAAACTTCTGGCTAAGTTGTAGTGTCACTACAAATGGACACTGAGCTAGAGGACTAGGACAGCTGTTGTATCTGCCATCTGTCAGAGGGGCTTTAGAGATGATCTTGGGGATGACGAACTAGTGAGCCTGATTTCCATTTCTGTTGAGATGGTGTACATGTGTATGAATAAACACAAGCTGTTTGGAAGAAGTCACATGGTTTCTGGACTTCAGTGGTGGTTTTAGTAATAATATGGATAAATGGGATCAAATGGACATAATAGGCTTTGTTTTTTAAAATGTCTTTGATCAAGTTCTGCACCAAAGGCTTACTAAAGAAATTATGTTGCTGTGGGATTGGAGGAAAGCTTTTAAAAGGAAAGGAATCAATGGATAGACCTTAATAATGGCAATCTTTCAGAACAGAGAATGTTACTGTGACCAGTTTTAGTCAGCATCTTCATCTGTGGTCTGGAGAGGACAATGAACACTAAAGTCTGCAAGTCTGTGGATAATAATTTCTCTGTTCACTATCAATGCCATTTGCCTTCAATGCCTTCAATGACAACAATCTCCAAAAGTACATCATAAAACTGAGCTGACCAAACGTCAGCAGGTGAAATTCAGTGTGAAGTAACACATCTAGGAAAAAATAATATAAACCATGCTGACATGATGCTGAACTCAGAACTGGCACTTAAAACTCAGAAAGGGACCTCTGACAGTTCTCTGAAGTCAATGGTTCAGTGTCGAGTGGCAGACAAAAAGCTGCCAAAATGTTTGACATGTTTAGAAAAGTTAGTGAGATTATCCTTAGGAACAGAGAGCACCTGAGATGAGAGGACAACAAGGCATTGCTCTAAAAATTGGTGTGCCCATATCCTGAGCATCACATGCAATGTGGTCTCTGCATCTCGGGACGGGTGTAGCAGAATCAGGAGAAATATGGAGAAAAACAAGTGAAATGTTCAAGGTGATGGAGCAGCTGCCTTGTGCAGAGAGACTAAAAGGCTGGGACACTTATGTCTGGAAAAGAGAAGGCTGAGGGAGGATAAGACTGAGGTTCACGAAATCATGTAGGCAATAGATAAGCTGATTGCACAACGGTTGCTCACAAAACCCCGTAATATTAGACCTACGGGAACTTGAAACCAGTAAGGATTTTGTTTAAATCTGGTGAACGTAGTTCTTAACATAGTGAACTTCAGAACTGAGGATCCCTGGAGAGGGTGGAGGAAGCCACTACTGGCAGGTTCAGAAAGGGGTTAAACAAAGTCACGGATAATACTCTCACAAAGGTGCCCTTTAGTCCTTTTAATACTGGACAGGCATGTACCCACTGACAATATTAACAAAGCCATTCTGGACACTGAGGACATGTATGAGGGGAATGGACTACAGAAAGTGGCCAAGCTTATGTGCTCTCCTTGTGCTTCTGTCACGAGGCAGCATACTGGACTGGATGAGCACTGACCTGTCCCTCAAGGGCATTTCTTACTTATCCTCGTTTTTATTTGGCCAAAGAGTTTTGTATGTGGCTTCTTTCAGCAAATGCCTGATCTGCTTTTTAAACAAAATTGACATTTTTGTGGCCTCACAGATGAGGACTGCATATACCTCTGCAGCAGCCAGGTTGTCTGAGCCACTGTGGAAGGCTTGCTATTAGATAATGATTTCTGTGCAGAGATCAAAACAATGTATAGGTTCTGCTTAGTCCAGTAAATCAGCAAGTAAATGATAAGTCCTGAAAATCCTAACCAATGCTAACAATTGAGTACACACAAATGGCAAAAAAGGTGATCTCTTGACTGAAAGGAGAAAGAAGCTTCTTATGCCATTTTGTTTCCCCAGCCAGTGAAAGAAGTAACAAATACAGACTAATATTACAGCCATGTGTAGCAAATTAAGGAGAAAGTAACAAGTCAATAGGTTTCTGAGTGTACAAGAATAAATATCATAGGCAAATAGAAGTGGAATAAACGGAGTCTAATGTCACGTTTTATGTCATTTACCTAACTGGCAAGTTATGTTGCCACAGGCCTCTGAAAGCAACAGCCACCTGATTATGTGCCTTGGCACTGGGTTACATGTTTCAAAATATGTTAGCGCTTCTTTCCAGAGTAAAGAACACGTATAATTGAGTTAAAGAACTAATACCAGGGCACAGCAAACTTTAAACTCTTTATTTCAGAGAGATTATGTGGAAAAATAATGAGCAGATGTCAAATAGAAGGAGTATGTTTGAATTTCTTCTCCCTGCTAGGCATGATAATCTCTCCTTCATTTCAGTTTCAAAGGATCAAGCACCATGGGAAGTTTTTAGATATCCAGGCACAGGAAGCCTGTGCTGTATGGAGGAAAGATTTAAAGATTTAAGGTGTATGCTGCTGTGAGTGGAGAATACAAATCTTATCAACTAAACATTGCAACAGATGATGAAGTGAGACTCCATTGATTTTGAGTCATTCAAGAATTACATAGCACTAGTGGTTTCCAACAGGTCTTTACTCCTGGTAAAGGTCTTCCATTCAGAAATGGTCTTACAGGTGATTTGGGTTATGTAGGTGTGGATATGCAATCAGGTTGTTTAATTAGAGACTGTTGCAATATTCCAATAATACCTTTAATAAATACCTTTGATAACGATAACTTCTAAATCAGTCAGTGACTGTGGCTATGCTAAGCCGGGTAACCTGTGAAAGGGATTCTACATGAAGATTTAAAATAGTAAAATATTATGATTTACAATGCAATTATGTGGAAAAATGGCTAAACATGATTTTCTCTTTCCTGAGAAAATAATTTTTATTTAGGACATTTACATAATGCAATGAAATCAATGGATCTTATATACATTCTTAAAGACAAGCAACTGCTTCTGTGCTGTTTGGAATAGAAATAAAATTAGGAATATGTTAAAGTACTGTGCTGCATTCTTCTAAGGGAACACAGGAAAATATTGCTATAAAATAAATTGTTTATTTAATATATATTAATATAAAATTATTTTATTAATTTTAATTGATTTATTAATATAAAGGTTAATTAATATAAAATGCATGATGTATTTATTTAGATTTGACAGAAAATAGTGCTCACATAAAACACAGAGCAATAATTAGGCTTATAGAGACAAAGCACTCACTGTATTAATAGCAATATGCAGGTAAATTTACTTTGTTATCTCACACTCTTCAGTAATCAGTAGGTAGTAATATTAAACTTCAGTGTGACTGAATGGATTGCTATATTTAAATCAGGTACCTGATTTTTCAATTGACATTCACTGAAGCACAGATCTCTCTCTCGATCTCTCCCCCCCCCGGTTTGAATAGTTACACAGCAAATCTCAGAATTCATTTCAGACTTGTGTGCAGAAAACATTTTGTAAATCATTTTGAATACTAAACAAATTAGACAAAATTTTCCTTTGGATTAGAGAAGAAATCTGTTGAACAAATTATATTTTCTGAATTATTTCCTCTTCTCTAATAAGCAGACTAGATTAAATTGAGAAACCGGTATAAAACAGCCACTGGGATATCTATTAGCTCTTCATCCTTTTATCCTCTTGCAATTCTCTTGGGGAAGTGTACATGTATATGCTGCATGAAATGTTATTAACTGACATTAAGTCTCTCATCCCCTTAGGCCGTGGCTTTTTTCCTGCTACTGTACTGACCATTAAGCAGCTCTTGTGGATGTGATCTGGAAATTGTTGTATTTATACCTTCTAGAGCACATGTAATATCAAAACCTAATGAGCAGTTTAATACATGACTTCATAAGCCTCATATAACTTACAGTATCAATTATGTTTTAGTATAACAACATGAAAATGATAAGTTGTTGATTCTTTGCTCTAAACACATGCCAATGTCTTTTAAAATATTGTCAGTCATCTCTCGAGTATCTGTCTTTCACTCTTTTTTCTCTCATAACTATGTATGATTAAGGGCAAAGTAAGACTGCCTACTGGGTGTCTTGGAGGAAGCCACATGGAATCTTTTTCCTCTGGCTGACTTGTCTTGGGGGAAGGCAATATTTGGTGGCTTGCGCTTTGCGTGGGAAAATTAAGAACACACTTCATGTCGAGGCATGCTTCCGAAGAATGTTGGCACATTGATTATTTGAGTTAGTGCATCAAATCTTTTGCTGAAAGGTAGCATGAGAGGTAGCATGGTGAGAAGGAAATTAAGCCTATTGCACAGATGTCTCAGTTGCATTGTCCACCAATTATACTGAAAATATTTTGCCTGTTTTCACCCTACTTCTGTATAACAGCACCAGCAGAGAGCAAGCACGGTGTGTCTCCCATTCACTTTCCTGGTTGGCTTAAATGTATCCAGCCAGAAGCTTCCACCTAGGTTTAATATTCATTTGTACTAAAATATTGCTTTTATTTTTTTTAAGCTTAAAGGCTCAAAACTTCAGCTCCCCATGGGAAAAGCAAAAGATTGTAGCAGTATAAGAATCTCATTTTACTCTGCACCTGAACTGTCTCTCTATTTTTATATTTTATGGTCCTGCAGTTCTTTCTACAGTCACGCTGACTGCATTAAATTATGTAAAAGCACAGTCTTATGACACCTCTGAACCAACCTGCAAGAGAATACAAAATCTCTCTTTTGCTCTCACCCTGACTCAAAATTAAATTCCAGAAATTATATGCAAATAATATCACCAGTCTAAGTTTAATGAATGGAATCAAGGAAAGGCAAGGGCAAAGGCATCAGTTTTATCCTCTACTAGTGCTGAAGAATTAGCGCTAGAATTAATATGAATTTGCATTACTAAATGGTCTTTGAATGACATGATAACTGGGTGCAATTCAAGTTTGTTAATATTTCTAAATAATAGCAGAAGATGAACTCTCTGCCTAAGGCTTAGGGCTGAAGCAAGGAGCACCAAGTTCCCAGTCACAGACTTGTCGGGTGACCTTGACAAGTCACAGAACATTTCTGTGCCTCAGTGTGAGATGAGGGATATTAAAACATTTCCTAGCTCACAGAAGTATTGCTAAGGTTCAATTAATCAAAATCTTTCAAGATCTTCACATAGAAGAGTCTAGATAAGAGCAAGGTATTATTATTACTAAAGTGGACCTCTCCTGAGCACTTAATTTTTCGTTTTATATAAACTTCTTTAGCCTATATGCACTGTCAGCATGCAGAGCCATAGATCCTTCAGATCTAGTTTGTGTGGAGCTTGTCAAGGTACAGCTGTTTTTAGCACTATATTCCTGTTAGGATATGACACAATATATCATAACAGCTCCATCAGAGCCATTAGGGTGTAAGCTGTCAATGCGTAATAAGATCACTATGCATTACATCTGGTGGTGCTCTGATAATGCTGAACTAGGTATAGTATTGTAGAGTCTACAAAGCCTTTGAATATTGATGTTGCAATGTCTCTTTAATGAATGCAGCAGTATTATTTTGAAGTAGAAACAGAGTATCTTCACTAGCATGTGTGAAGAGCTATTTTTTTGGTAAAATCGTTAACTTTAACATTTTACTGTTTCGGAAAACCCCAAAGATGTCCTCCCCAGTATCTTTATGTACTAAAGATCTGCAAATGTTTCTATTTACAGACCAAGTTGGTTTTGTTTGAAGGAGGGGCAAAACTTGCCAATCTCTCTCTAAATAATAGCCAAGTTTATTCAGATATAATCAGATAACTGGCCTTGGATGCCATGGACTGTAGGAATTTTGCATTCACAATGGCTATAGAGACAGCGACAACTTCCAACGTGCTTTTTGTCTCTTCAAAAATTTCAATTTTCAGACTAAAAAAAAAAAAAAAAATTTATGCTGTTTTTCCTGTAATATTAGTCAGAGTATAATTGGGACAGAAAAAAAAGAAACATGAACATCCAGAAAACTCTACTGATTGTCTAACCACAATCTAGAAGAGATATTATCAAAGAAAATAATCAGCAGAAATTTCTGTTTCAGAGGAAGACTCTATATTAGTAAGATTGTACTTCGCTGTCTGCACAACAACGGAGCGTCAATCAATCAGTGATGAATTTATTCTTTTCATACCTTTGTGAAGGACCTTTCACTAGGAGAACTGAAGTTCTGGCTTGACCAGGTTCACAATAAAGTCTGTAGCAGAACATGGAGAAGAAGTGGACTTTGCTGATATTTTAATATCATCACCAGAAATCTGCAATTCTATGTATGAAACTCTTGTTCACAGTATCTCATTATTCTTGAAATTATGTGCTCAGAGTGAGCAAGGTGACAAAGCTACAGTAATGGATATATGCCTGTAGAGTTTGCATGAGAACTTGTATGTGCATGTGTGTGTGCCTGTACAGGGCAAGGTTGTGTTAAGCCTTGAATAAAGGAAGAGGTGAAGGGAAAGTACAAACTCTAAGTGCTTACAATATTTTTAAGTCTTCCCAGAGAAAAATGAGCTGAGTGGCTTCAAAGAAACTTTAACATAGCACTTGACTAGCAAGAGCATTACTGCATCTTCAGTAGGTCAGTAGCCTCCTAAAAGTGGGAGTTACAGCCTCTCCCAATCAGATGTCTTGTGAATGCATGACTTGTTTGATTTTCTGACTCTGCAATAGGGGCAACAGGCAGGCAGACCTATGATCAGAAAAGCTGACCAAAGTTTCTAGGAATATATATTCCAAAAGATACAGACTGAGCAAGAAGAGAAAACAGTACAGTCATTTTTCATAATGATAAAAAGTCTTGTTCAAAGACTTTCACATTAAAAATTAAGTATCTTTTGGTGCAGCAATTGAAAGTAAATAGGAAATGCATTCAGAGACCTGACACTTATGCTGAATAACAACGAGGAAAACATGCTATGGTCCTTGAAGGAGACATAAAGCACAGCTAAACAAGGAAAAATACGGAAAAGAAAAGGTAAAATTAAAAAAAAAACCACAAGTGAAGTGAGGAGGAATGTCAATGATGTGACAGGTGACATGAGTACAGGCTTTTTCTGTTACTAGGGCAAACAGGAAGACATAAGAAATTGAAATGCTTTGCGAGTATAGACTGACACAGGGAAACAACGGGCTGAAGGGAAGACTTGCTTACACGTAGAAAAAAAATGCTCATTTAAAAGAGTAGCTAACAAAATTAATTGGAAATAATCTACAGTGTTTTCAGCATTTTGTCTCTGACTAGAGTAGTCCACACAGAGGAGAGAATGAGAAAAGTCAAAGACATTAATTAAATCTTCTACTCAGGAACAAAATCCCCTCTCATAAATACAGGAGGTTTCACTGAGATGAAAAGACATATAAAATGCTGGGAATGATCTAGAACAGGTAGTGAAGAGCAAGAGCTCTAAGAACAAACCTATCTCAGGTGTGAACTTGTCATTTCCCTCATGTGGAGTTCTCAAAAACATGTCACAGGGTTTTGGAAGAGATCCCTAGTCCTTCATGGCAGAATGTTCAACACTCAAAAGTCTTCTGAAAGTGTTAAAATAGACATTAAAGGATGCTGCTCTTATTTGTAGATTTGCAGCATCAAGGGCAGAGTAACTGCAGAGGAAAATTAGAAAAGAAGTTGATTCAAAGACCCTCCCAAACTGAGCAAGAAAATCAAAGAGCATATGTCTTCAAAAGCAACATTTGCTGAGACTAATCAAATTCTTCCAGAAATTAAATGCTTCTTTGCCCCCACTACAGGTTTGATATATTTTTTTTTTTCCTTGGAAGGCTATTTTTGAACCACAGTCCCCAGATGGTTAGAAACCTTCTTCTGATTTCCAGCCTAAATTTATTCATAATCAGTTTATATTCATTTGTCCTTGTGCCAGCACTGTACTTTTGTTTTAATAGTACTTCTATATTGTGTAGCTATTTGTAGATTAAATTATTTAGTATTACAAAAGATAATATCAATTTTTAAGAGAAATCACCAGCTGAGATTATGAAGATAAAATTCATTGTTGCAACAGCTGTTTGATCATAAAGTTATAGCCTAAAAAGATTATAAATACAATAAGATGTGTTTTCACATCACTTCAGGGGAAAGTAACACGTCGTATCTTTTTATTACTTCTTTTTATGATATTCAGTAATGAAATACAGTTAAAATAAATTTCAGTAAAACAGATCTTGATTTGAGAGAAAAGCAGACTAGGTGGAGTCATTATTCGTTTATTAAAGACTGGAGCCTATTCTTCAACCTTGGTACAAGCAATATGATGAAGTTCTCTATTGGACCTGACTAACTCTTTGGTTACAATTGGCAGCAATACGACAATTAATTGGCAACTGCATAACAACCACTATTTTGGAAGCAGATTTGGACAAATGGGTGTTTGAGGGAGGGAAACTGAAAGTGTCAGGCTGAAGGAACGGTGTCTCTCTAGCTCTACGCAAACGCGCCGTAGAGATTATATTGCTAGGTTGTAAGCTGTTCTTGAACAATGATAATCCCTTTCCAGGTGCCTGTGAGTATTAACAGTCCTTGATGCATTAGTATATAAAAAGCCAACAGTAATAACGGTTTCTAGGTTTTCTCTCTTTCCCATGCGAAGGAAGAATGCAGGGTAAACCGCCGTCTGTCAGAGCCTCTAGGAAACATTACAGGGATTGCCCTGCAGCGCTTTCCCTTCTGCGGAGGACAGACTGGAGATGCGTGAGGCAGAATATCAGAAATCCTGTGTCTTGGCTGAATGAAGCTTCAGATTTACCTTCCTATTCCTGTTATTAATTACCTGCAGCCCCTCCAGCAACATCTTCTATCCACAACTGGACATCTTATTCCCTACCCTGTATATGCTTAAGTATTCGTACTCTGTCAATGCTGAGCTGGTTCCTCCTTTCTCTCTCTCCCTCTGTTTTTCCTCCTGTGTATTCGGGCAGCACAGAGCCCTTCTCTATTAACCTTTTCCACCTGAATAAGCCAGAACAACACATGAGTCCTGACCTGAAGCAATGCAAGCAAGTGAGTAGGCTGGCTCTCTATTTGCACTGCCTTTCTACGTGATGTCCCTACTTTTCCTCAGCAGACAGAAGGTACCAGAGGTATATCAGAGATGAGGAGAGTGTGTCTGACTGCCTACTCACCCTATAGCTCTGGGAGACAAGTAGGGTGAACATGAGAGTGTAGCGGTTTGTGCCCACAACAGTGAGTCTCTCACAAATGCTGTGAGAGGTAAATGGTGGGTATTACTGCTTGTATTTCAGCTGATTATAAATGTAAACAGGATACAGTAGCCCAAAGGATAAACTGAACTCAAAGGTACTTGTAGCTACTGTGAATCTTGTACTATAAAAAAATCAGAAGCAGGCCATTCATTGAAGTCCTGGCTTTCATGCACTTGTGTTTGGCATTGTTATTTTAATCTCCTGACCCCATTCTGTGTTTCTGTACTGTTTGTCTTCTCTAGAAATGTTTAACTTGCTAGGTTAAAATTAGTCCTGTGTTATGGAGATACGGTGCTAGGCTACTGGGATTTTTCCCTCTAAAACTAACCTGATCTTTATTGGCGATTGCTCAACATCTGCATAACTCCATGTCTTTCATATGTCTAAACAATTGCACTTGGTAGCCTGCCAGCTCATGGTGGCAATAGGAACCTCGGATGAATGTGAGAAAAGTTTATACCCCACTCAATATACTCTATCTATGTCAAGTTTTTTCAGGTATACAAAGCCTTTTTGGCTTAATTCTGCAAATGCCTTTTAAAAGGCCCAACTGCTGAAGAGCTGTCTCTTCAAAGCATTCTCTCCTTCATGCCTGTGAGCCTCCAGTGCATTCCACGGACAGGCTGTTGACATTCATTTTCTTCCATTACTGGCACATGACCTGTAAATTGTTTTGTTTATTTGTTTGTTTTTCTCCCCAAAGTGGGGGAAGAAAAAGGAAAAACCCCCTTCTGCACATCAACTCTGTACCTGCCTACCCTTCAGTCACCATCACCAACTTCCCCAGGGCCCTCCCCATGTTTCTGCAGCCTGGACTGGCCACAGAGTAATTTCCTAGGAACAATGTTGGAGTAATTCTACATTTTAGCCTGAATAAACTCCACCTGCTATACATGTTACTTTGAAGATGTTTTCCCCTGAAAGACAATGACAAATTAATTCCATCCAATGATAATTTATGTATAAAACAACTTTGGAAGTTAACACTAAAATAACCTTTATCTTCTGTGAGAACATATTCTGAGAAATATGTGATGGTATCCTATTTATGCAGTAATTAAACATGATCTTCCTTATCTTCATCAGCCTCTGGGCAAAAGCTAGTTCTACAGTGATTTCCTGGTCTTATGACAAGTTTAGCTAGTCCTGGAAACCTCTTGGTAAATTGACCATTCATATCTATTTTCAGTACCTTAACATTAATACTGACATTAGTAGATGATTATTTAGGTGGGAAAAAACCCTAAAAATAAACAGTCTGATTCTTTCTTGATATACAGCTCCTGATCTTTAATAAGCATTAGGAATATTAACATTCAAATGCTAACTCTTCTAAAGAAGAGACATTTTTCAGGAAAAGTCATATTCATACAGATCATATTTTGTCTGCGTGTGTGAAAATATTGGAAACTGTTTGATCCTATAATTTTTATATAGTGGATCTTGAATATGAGTTTAATTTGATTGATTTCTGGATAATGAAGAACAGTTCAAATAATATCCACATAAATCTGCTTAATACAATCAACGTATTATCCTAATTTTATCTTGAGTTGTCTATATTTATTTATGATGAAAGAAATACATTTAGTAATCATAATATCTAGACTGTGAACTGCAGTTAACATGTGTATGTTATGTACTGTTCTTTTATAGCACAGATTATTTTGCAGATGTACACAACTTTTGAAATAGCTTAGAAAACCTAACTGATGCTTGAAACTGAATACTTTTCTTATGCAAAAAACAGCAGAAAATGTTCAGAGTTTATATGTCAATCTTCCTAGAAAATATTCAAATAGCCTAAAAGCATAAGTTGCTACTTACGAAACAATAAGAAGAGATTCTGTTCTTATGCCCCCTATTCTAATTATCTCTGTTTGTTACAATCTTTTCTTATTCCTGCCACCATTTTGGACTGATCTGGCAATTTCCTGCTCTTAGACTGAATGCTTAATCAAACAAATGATGCCACTAGAGCTGGTGGGTATGCTGGAATGAAATTATTTTTGTCAGAGTACATATTCACAGGGCTGGCTCCAGGATGCTCTGTAGCAAGGAGAAGATATTAAATATAATCAGTATAGTGAAGACTTTCAAGTACCCACACGACCTTCCTTTGGAGGTGTACAATTTCAGAAAGCAACCTTGGCTATCCAGAGATCTTAATCGCCATCCGTTTTGCCTTGGTTAGTACCTTGGAGACCCAGTTCCTAGGCAGATCAGCCCCTTAGAAACTTAAATTTTCAATTTAGCGCTTGTCCAGAGTTCCCTCCCGGGTTTGTTCACCAGTGCCAGCTGTACATAAACACTATTAAAATGAGTACAGTTTAGATGGGAAATATCTAAATAGCGAGAGAGGTGGGGCTACTTGATTATTGTCCAGTGCTGAGCACAGGGATGTAAATATGCCATGTGGTGCATAGCGTTGAGGCCATGCAGAAAGGCTCTGTCTGTCCATCCCTGGAATACAGGGCTACCCCTGCCCCAGAACTCCTACATTAAAAGCAAACAAACAAGTACATATTTAGATATCTAGAATGTTTACTGACTTCAAGTTTCATGAGAGACAACAATCAAGAGCGACTTCAGTAAATCAGGAAAACTGATGAGAAAGCAAGCAGAGTGGAATGCACACTTGTCTGATTCTCATTAATGACATCTCCAGGCCAAGATTAGAGAAGGAGGCTGAGAAAGAGTGACTCTTTTCCCTTTTTTCTCAGAAACAAGCTCATCATTATTACAACCCACCTGATTTCAACCATCTAAAGAGGAGAAAATCCCGAGCTTGCTCGATTCACCCATGAGTTGTTGAGTAAATTGGACTGGATAGAAATTTCATCTTGATTTACTAGAGTTGTCATGCACTTTTAAAATTAAGAGTTATACAACTGGGATCTATCACTTGATGTATTATTGGCAGGAAGTCTAAAACTATTGGCACATATTTCCTAGCAGCAATGAACATTACAAATGAAAACCTGTCTTTTAAGAAGACATCAGGAAGGTGAGGCTCTGAGTCTTATAGAAATGTAATCATTTCTGATATTATGTTTTATGGAGCTAGAGTAGATCTTCTTTGATTGAAAGTTTTGCAAAAACTTTCTAGAACATGTGGATTTCAAGAAGTTTTTGCCAATGAAAGACAAGCTAGTTGAGTTTGTTATCAGATTCTGTTTTTCAAGAGGGGGAATTACTGTAGCTCTAGTACTCTATTTTCATTTGTCCTGTGTGGGCCAGTATGAGTTTGTGAGTATGGGTTTTTGTGGCAAGAAAATTCCTTTAAACATCCTCTTTGTGTACTGTTTTGCCACAAGCTGTGGGAAAATTTTGTTCTTCTGAGATTTCTGTGGAGAGATAATTTTTCTTGTGTTTGACTAGTTGCCTGTTGTAGCAACCACAGTTTTCCAAATGTTATGTGCTCAAAAGCATGAGTATATCTTATTTATATTAGGATGTGAAGTGGGTTAAAACACAGCCACTTTGTATGAGCACCACATGAGAGTATTTCTACAAACAGAAATGAAAAGAATTGCAATTGACTTTGAGATTCCCTTGGATGCGCCCTCTTAAGATACGTTGTCAGTGCAATGATATTGCTAGCAAGGGTGTAAGTTAGATTCTCCTCCTGAATCAAAATCCACACAGAAAGTTTATGTATCACCTGTGTCTTATGAGTATTATTCTTATGCTCAAGTTATGAGAGGACCCAAGTTAAAGAACTCTATTAATTAAACTTTTCTTTAGCCATCAACTCAATTTTGCAGAAACAGCCATAAACAGGAATTTTCTTTCTTTTTTTTTTTTTTTTTTTTTTAACATTCTTTCAGGTTGGAGGAAACTGAAGCTATGTATGTACTATGTTAGAACATAAGGAACATAAGGAATTATATGAAAACTTGAAAACTTAAGAAATTAAACCTAACAGGAAGCAGAAATTTAGGTCTGATATTATTATTATCCAAGCTGAATAATATGTGAAATGCAAGTGGTATTAAAAACTGAACATCAAAAGAGATTTTAACATTCATTCAGTTCCAACTTGTCGTGGCAGCAATTTAGTGACTATATTTTTTAGATCACTTATTACATGATACTGACCTCTATCTTATTTCCCAGTGGCTTAACGTCAAAATATACTGCTGTAATAAATGCAAAATATGTGTATGAGAAACATTCTCTCATATTTTCATGGTTTTTATAAACTACATTGAATTAAAAGAGTCCTTGCACAGATATTTATAGAGGAGACCCCTCTTTCTGCTGTGAAATGTCCACATTGAATCAACCCAGAAGGTTAGACCAACAAGATGTGTTAAAAAAGCAATCACCTAATTTCTGATTGTAAATAGGTTTCCTGTTTGAAACCCCAGGCAGTATGAACCTCTCCACTTCCAAAGGAAAAAAGTATTAACTTAATGAGATTGTCCAATGAAGGAATTAAAGCAAAATAGTTACTATTATAAAACCAAGATGGACATTGGGAGTATTTCCACTGCTACAGTTCAGCTGGTACTGTAGAGCTTTAGTGGATAGAGCACATGGTTGTAAAACAGTGACAAATACTGGAGTTTTATAAAAACATTTATCCTGAAGATTTTTTTTTAATGTTTAATTAACGACACATTAAAAAAACCCTGATATGTTAGTAAAACATCAACATTTTGCACTGAAGTACATTAGGTACCTTAAACTGCCAAACAAACAGTGAATGTATTCTGCATGGCAACTGCTTGACATGTTGGTTGTTTAATCATTAAGAACTAGACAAATACTGTAAAATATCTTTTGTGCATTTTTGATTGAGTTCTACATCCATTTCCTATTCCTTTCGCACTTGCTTTCCACAAAGGCTTGAGCAAACAGGCTTTATTTGCACCATTTTACACAATAGGGGACTTATATTCCTGTACAGAGGAAACACAGAAGCAGCACACCTGAGTGCAAAACTGATTGAAAAATAGCTTTTACATTATTACGGTTTTACTGTAAGCACTTGAGAGGCAGCAGTCTCTTCTCCAACTGATTTAACACTGCCTGCTTCAGTGCAGGTTTGATGTCTTGAGATACAAGAGCAGCTTCAGAGATGCACATCATTCCCAGAGATGGACAACAGCTGCATCCAGCCTTCCCACTGAAAATGAGTGACTTCTCCAGACAAGGAGGTAGCAACACCACGCATTGACTATTAACAGTGACTCCACACATTTTTATCAGTGTTGTAGTGGCTGTGAATATAAGGAAAATTTGCAGTCCAAGAGAATGAAGGCGTGCTATGTAACAAAACACAGGCAACTGAAAGTGATATACTAGGCTTCTGTGTTTTGTTTTGTGAGGTTTTGGTTTGTTTTTTTTTTTTACCCTTCTCAAGTTCAGAGGAGTCTTATATGCAAAGACTTTACAACATAGTGAAAGAAAAATTAACTTCAGCTCAGTTTTCAGGAAATATATTCAACAGCAAGCTAATTTTGGTGGCTATGAATCCCTGAAAAGCTATGTGACTGAAGAGGAGAAGAATTAAAGTGTTCTAAAATTCCTTAATCTTCTTTATCTACTGCAACTCCCTGAGAGGTTCAAAACCTATTAGAAACCATGATCAGAGATCAGAAAAATCCGCTGAATAATCTGAACTCTTACACTTTAATTCATGAAGCTCAGAATTCTGTTGTGATGGACAAATCTCTGACAGAAGCTGTTTGCAATCCATCTAAACGAATAAAGCAAATAAATTCAAGGAAATCTAGATTTACTGTTGCACATTTCTGCAAGCAGAAAAAGCTAGGCTGGATGAATACATTGCTAATTGTGAATTATTCATCTCACTCTAGCAATCAGTAACATCCACATTAAACATTAAAGACTTAGATTCACAAGGAGAATTTAGGCACATGAATGCCTCTTCAGGCAGCCAGGGTTGACATTTAAATGCTAGTGGTATTCAACAACCCCCCATCCCTGCTCCCAGCTTTTCATAGGTGCTTAAAACCACATACATACTCAAGTTTCTGTCTGAAGGCATCAGAATAACTTGCAAAATTTTAGCAGCAAGGGGTTAGTAGATGCGTGTTCTGTTGCTTTCCATGTCAAAGTTCACACGATAATTCCCTCTCTTACCACACTTCTGGTATCGGATTTTTCATCTTACAAAAGACACACTCTGAAACTGTTTTACTGAAATATTGTAGCATTAGCTTAAAGCCTGGAAGCTGAGTTTCTGTACTCCTACCTGAGTGCTAACATAAGGTGCAAAGTCAGTCTCCAATGTCAGTGGTCTGATAAATATTTAGATCCTACACAGACACATGTACGCACAAATTGACCTTCAAGAAGAGAAATTAATTACAGTTTGCTAGAGTATCTATAACATCAATACCAAAAATGTTCATTTTATGACTATATGACGATTTTATGACTCACGATGCTAACACAATACTGATTGCTTTTCTGAGGTTTAACCACAAGCTTGATACCTCCGCCTGTTTTGCAGGGAGTGCTGGCTAATAGCATGGCGACTAGTGATTCCTACTCTATCATTTCAGATGTCGTTCAAGCTCCAGTAGCAACAAGAAGGATGGCATCTCATGTCTCTCCTCCAGGGTGAACAGTAATGCTCTGGCAGCTGTATTTGGGGATGACTTGACTTTCTCAGTTATTGAAGAGAAGTCTGGAGTTCCCAGGTTTAAAAGAGGGTTGATGGCTATGGCCTGCAAAAGGAGGTTGGGACTTCCTAGTAGCTCAAGACTGATCTTCTGAATCTCTTTTTGGGTGCTGCTCAAGCCCACAAATATAGAAAAACTTCTTTAGATCAAATAAGGAATTTATACTATCTTTTGACATCCTTTCACTGAAATAAGTCTGTGATTGCTCAGTCTCTTTCATATCTAACCCTCTGCCCCTTTTTTGGGTTGGATTTTTCCCCTCAAATCTTTTCAATGTGAAGAAAAAAGTCTGTAGGCTGATTAAATGCAACTGATGTCTTTGGGGGTGTTCAGGTAGAAGGATATGACAATGCTTGCTAAGATCATTTCAACGTTACACATACGAAGGATCTGTACGTATATCATCTAATCAAACTCTCTCTCTTTGGTTTACTTTTCAAACAAGAAACCCAGAAATGAACTTTAGGGACCCTGGAATTTCCTGAGAAATTTTTCTTCCTCTTCTCCTTTTCCTTTTGGCAATTTGGCCTCAAGTCACCACTTAAGGCCAATGTTAGTTCAGCATGGGTATTGACCTGCATTGTGTGAACATGTCTGATAGATGCCATAAAGGAAGTGGTGGAGGACAAAAGCTCTTCAGTTGTTTAAAGTTATGCTGCATAAACTACTTCAGATTACAGGTATATGAAAAGTCTCAAGCATAGATATTTACATGACTCAAATGATGAAGTTCCATACTAAATATTTGAATACAATAAGCATCTGAAACAAAGCTGAAAAAAGGCAGGAAATACAATGGAAAGTCAACAGTTCTCATTTAACTTGTGTTATCCTACAGTGGGGTGAGAAGGCTGGGATTGGGAATGGGAAAAATTAAGTACAAAAGTATGATGTAACCTAAACCTTGAAATCCCTTTGAATTTTCACACTTCTAGCATAAGTGTGTGAAAGAAATATTTAGTCACATTTGTTTGGTCTTTAAAATATTTCCCACAAAAGCTTTTTTAAATGTAAGAATGTTATCTAGTGAATTCCAATATGTGGTCTTTTCAGCAAATAAAGCCTCTAAAGCGAAACAAACATTATCATGTCTGACTGGAGCAACCTAAAGACTTTTCAGTTTTCTGAGTAAAATCTCTTATTTATATATGCATAGGAAATCATTTTATTGAAGCCAGAGACTAAAAGGTAGTTCTGTTTTCTTAGAGTGTGTAGCAATGTTGTGAACAAAATCCTTCCAATAAATTAACTTGCAATATTTGCTACAGATGTACAGTAACTGGTTGCTGAATTGCAAGATATCTGTCACTGTAGAAATAGTTAATAATATTACATGAATTGGACCGTATTTGGACACATAAATAATGTTCATTTTAACAGAAGTGTAATGACAACACAGATGATATTTGACTTTTTTCCCTATTTTTAATACATGACTAAAACCTACAGGTAGGTATTCCTGTTGAAACAGAGAAATTGGAAACAGGAAATTGTCCAGCTTACCAGTGGCAAAATAAATCTCTGTGGAATAGTTATTTTGATATTAAATCACTTTTATTCTGGAATGCAGTATTCACTGAATAGCTTTTCTGGTAGAGCTTATAGGGACAGCTTATTCTACTGTAGTTGTAATGGGCAATTTCCCTGTGCAGACATGCTTAAGGTTGTGCAGAATATGGTCTTTGAAAATAATGCTCCATGCCAAGATATTTCAGAGAATATTTATTTTTGCTTGTATTATAAAGCTCTGAAGATACAGATTTGTGAAAGAGATGAATGCCTATATGCTGATAGGCACTTAACAAATATTAATAGCCTGGCTTTAAAATATGAGACAGCTGTTTCAGCTGGTTTCCACATGTGATTCCAAATATTGCAGTGGGATGTGATCTTTATATATAGTTCAGAAACAGACCTCCAACTCAAAGAATCTCCTAGAAAAAGACTTCTTCAGTTGGAAAGTGGGCACTTAGGGTGGGGGAGCTACTTTGAAGTTTTCTGACTTCTGTTCTTTAAGGGAATTCTATCAAGTCCTTGAAATGCGATATCTTAACTTTGAAGGACTGACAAATATTCTGAACTTTTCAGGTCATCTCCTATTTTAAGTCATGATATTCCACTGATGTTTAAAATAGGAAAGCACTGATGCTTTGCTCAGAGCATCAGCTCTCAGTTTTTTTAACGTGTTTGAGCAAGAAGCTATTTGTGATAGGGAGAGAAGATAGCCCACTTTTCTCACCTTCATCAACCACAAGCACTCCATTTCAGCACAACTTGAGTTGCATGCACGTCGCCATGCATGAGCTGCTGTGTGCCTGTCCAGTATGACCAATGAAAATGGATGAAGAGTGCAAGTATATGTCATGAAGGAACAACTTTGAAAAGTGGGATTTTAGAGCACAATACTGGTTCCACAGCATCCTTCTTTATTCTGCTTGGTAGATTAATTTCAGTCATTTGCAAATTCACAGTTCAGGTGTGTTGATATCGTGTGAGAGGTACTCTATGTAGTGCTGAAATTTTGGTTCCCCCTGGTACCTCACAATGGATGCACTAAAGTGTATCACAGCTTCCTTCCTGCTTGGACATGAGTGTCCTTGCATGGAAACCTGGGTTTGTGATAAGAAAGAGGAGAGGGCTGATCTTCCCTCCCTTTCAACTACAACAGGGCACTCCCAAACCCCACATGTAACTCTGGTCTTTGTGTTCAACAGGACTCTCTGTCTAGAGAAACAATGAGGAACAATTGCTTCAAACAATTATGAGGCCAAATCGTGCAAGTAGCAGTGATGTTCAATTACTGAAGGCAGGATCTGTCAGTCCCTGGGTCCCCCACTTAGTCTTATGTATTGTCAGAACTGCCTTCTAGTTGTGGTTGACTTGAGCAACGGGATAAAAAGCAGGAACCAGTTTCTGGATAATTGACATCTGAGTTGTGTGCTGTTTCAGCCCCGCTACAAAACTCCCCATTTCCCATGCTAGCCATGTAGTAAATGCCACATGGGCAGGCGATCATTGCGGAATCAATTTGACTCCTAGTTCTAATTAATCACACCCACAGATGTTGCCTTAACCAAGTTCTGCTGCTGCCATCATATTATACAAGCACTTTCTAGATCTGCTTTGGGCAACACGACTGACATTTATCATATGGAGATGTACTCTGCAGTTTTTCTACTGTGGAAAATCAATGTAAGGTTTGAAATATATGCATTTATAATTATTTTATATCTGTGATTTTAAGTCCTTTTTTTCTGAAAACAAGGCCAAGAAATATATCCTTTCTTTAGAAAGAAAACTGTCAAGATTTTTTCAGTGTTAAATTAAAGCATGTTTTAATGCTTTTCATTTTAAGAGGTTTTTGACACAAGTCATGATCATATGGAGATGGATTTAGCTACAGAAAGTCATAGTCCATTTCCCGTAATGGTGGTGATATTCTAGGCAAAGCCACAAAAAAAAAAAAAAAAAGTGTTGAAAAAAATTTTGCTCTGAAGTGGCTAAAAGGCAAGGGTAACACAGTGTCAAAAAGAATTGCATTAAATAAATTTGAAATAAAATACTTCAATCAAACAAATCATGTAGGAAAATATATTGCACAGTTAAAGTAAAGGAATTAGAATGTGATGATGTCAATCAGCAACTTAAATATTGCATCTCTTTTTCTCATCCCTTCTCCTGGAACCATAAATCACTTGTTTCCAAGATGAGCAACACTTGTCCATGCAATCTCTGCTCACAAGTGTCACCAGTTTGCACGGGCAACCTTGCAAAATCAGGCCTTGGAGGTATGTTATAACAACCATCCAGGCAAGCTGGGGGTCGGAGGACCTTTTGGCTTCCAAGGACAGATAGCTCTGTATGTATTTTGCTGAATGTAAACATTTAATGTTTGCAAGCCCTTACAAGCATTAATCAACTCAGCCTTTGCACTATGCTTGCATGTGCTTTTTTTAAAGGTTTGGAGGGTAGCACAACTAGGACAAGCTTTGGAAGATCCGACAGCTCAGAGTCAGGGAACTTGCTGAAGGCAGAGTCTTAGGAGTAGCTGCTGCTGCTGGCCAACGGCTCTTCCCCAGGAAAGGACAGTACTGCCAGAAGTGAGGGGAATGTGACTAATCGTTGGTTCTTTGGAGAAATTGTTAACAAACTTTCAACCTTAATGATCAGGTTTGCAGTTGCAATTAAATATTTTCAGATAAGGGAGTGCTAAGAACTAATAGTTTTTTGGTTTTAAAATTAAATATTAAGGTTTGTTGAATTATATGAGGGTTACTTCCTTGTCTTTTAAGCAACTCTTCTGCTTTGGTGTTAAATGCAGCTCTGGACTTTTACATTCCACCTCTCTCCTCTTTTCATAATATCATGGTTAATTTAAGCCCTTAAACGTTCTGCAGGAATCTGCCTGGAACAAGAATCTCCCTTCACACACATACTTTCTTTCTTTTCCCTTGTCTAAACTGTAATTATTATTTTTTTAATAAATTTTTTTGGATGAATTCCTCTGAAGCTGTTGTTCTATTAAACAGTTTTTGTCTCAGTTTGTGAAAATTACACATTAGCTGAGGTTTTGACTAAGATTACTTTTGTGGTTTCTTGCTAACCTTGCAACATTAGAAAAAAAAATCAAGAGTACTGTTCAACACAAATATACATTTGCTCAATATCTGAAAGGTAAATAATTATGTTGTTGCTAGAGAGGTAAATGTTCTCCATTCTTTCGGTGTTTATTCGCTTAATTACACCTGCAAAAGCTCAGAATCACTTAGTGTATGTTACTATTGCTAAATGCTAAATACAGATAAAAAGAAGTGTTGAAAGGAAAATGTGTGATCAGCTTCTGTGATGCTATTCACATATGCTCTTAATCTAGCGCTTGCATTTTGTATATTTTGACACAAGAGTTAAGATCTGGAGTACTCACTTACATACGTAATCGTGTAGTTACGGTGTGTGAAGAGCACATATTCCAATACATTATAGACTGAGAATTCAAGAACTGAATTAGCATTTCTGAAAAAAAATTGTTAGAACTTCAGAATCAAATCAAGGTCAACTTCAAATATCTCTACACGGAAGAGCTCAAGAGCTGCAAAAGAAATAGGATGGTATTCCATTCAAGCGGAGATGTAAACGTTTGTTCCATAATTAATAAATCTCCAATCGCTGTATGTATGAGGGCACTTCTTTGCCTGTAGATCTTCAAGGGTCCGTTGAGTTCAATGGAGCTATGCAAATTCAGATTGACCAAGCATCTGGCTCTTAGTGTCATGTAAATTAGACGTTAACAACAGCATAAGGCCATTTTGTCCATTTTTCCACCATGGCGAGATTATTACCTACAGAGTCTTGCCCAATTCAGATTATTAAAATAATGAGATTTCTCTTACTTCCTAGGGAAAACTGTCAATTCCAGACTTTAATTATGCTCACAATTGCAGACTATTTCCTTGAGGTGCAAAAATGTTTCGTAGTCTCCTTTACCTATTTTTTTTCCCCCCATAGACAGCTAAATACTTTGTTCCACTCAGTTCCATGCAGCAAAATTCTCTCTTATTGGACGGGCAGGTCACTGTGTTTGAGCTCTGGCCTATTAAAAGCAGAATAAATGTTTCAAGACAGAGGAACACAGTGGTGCCGTTAGTGACATGGGAATTTTTTCTTATCACATCATGTTGTTTTATTTTTCAAATGCCTTACTATCATAATCTAATTCCTCTTCTACAAACTTAAATCTGTGAAGGAGCACTCATAGGAGAAAGAGGATTACTTTGGCACAAGATCAAACACTCTACAAGGTAAATTCTGGCCAAGCACTTCAGCTAAATACTTGGTAGTTTTAGACATTGGGTTCGAACATTCTTCTCTGGATTCTATGCCTTTATCTTCTGAGACCATTCCAGAATCAGTGCTTTTCATGGCCTCTTTTGCACACTTTCTAGGCAAAGACTGGTTTCCCAGCTTATAGAAATCGGAATTCAGAGCTTCATCTCTCCAAGACTAGCTGGTATCTAAAAGTTCCAGGAAAACTTCCCTGAAGGTTCACCCTGTCACACCTCTGGCTTACAGCTCATTGCTTCTGTGACACTTGATGGTGAAAACAGTCAGACCTACTGGCTTTGCAGAGTCACCTGCATTTTAGTTAGCTGAAAGAAAAATCCAGAAAGAAAAAGAACTAGACAAAACAGGAGATGACGTCAGTTTTCTTAACATACTTGAATATTTTGTGTCATACAGGGTTCCAGGAATTTCTGTGTAGTACATACCTTCATATCTTTTGACTAAATTTCTTTTAATAGTAGATTTCCTTCTTTCCTTTTATATTTCCTTCCTTTGTTGCTAGCTTCCCACTTTCTCATGTGCTAACAGTTGAAAAGTCTCCATCTGCCATAAAAAACTTTCCCAATAGTTCTTCCATCCTGCTCAGACTTCTTTCTGGTTTATGCCTCTTAGACATTTCCAGCATAATGTTTAACTTATCCCAATATGAACGCTTCAGGTAGATCTGATGGATCTCAAAGTGACTTTACCCTCTCTGTTAATTATAAAGAGAATCCAGGACGACTAGCTGAGATGCAGGTATCTTCATGGCAGCTACCTCAATTTAAGTAGAAGAACTTTGCATCTGGGCTGAGTGTTGATCAGCTGAAATATGTCTGTAAACTTTTCTTAGTCCTGGAAGATATTTGCTGGAATCAAAAGCAGTGACCAAATTGCCCGTGTTTGGGAAGGTCTGCAAAGAAGTAAGTCCCACCTGGAAATGCTGCATACTGGTGTGTGAGATGCAGGGGTGAGCCCATGAGAGGATGGCACACACCTACTGTCTCCAAGTGGAAGTGTCCTTCCCCTTAGCGCCATTAGGTGACCTTTCAGGAGCACTGGAATGGCATGGAACCTAGAAAAAGCTGTGAATCTGAATGAAAATTTTGCCTAAAAGAACAAAAATCCACAGTGCAACATGAAGTATATTGTTTTAGGTGAGTGTGGGAGGTCTGCACAGAAATGATGCCAATAAAAACAGAAGAAAACAGTTTAACACCAAAGTTAAAGTTCAAAGCAACTAAAATAAAATTCAATAAACAAAATGCCCCAGTGGAGGGTATGTTCAGTTTACAAGGGTTTGCATTTGTGAAAAAGACTTTCATTGCCTGCTCCCACCTATAAAGCCCATCAGCTTTGTAGCCCAACCTTTCACACGAGAAGAATAAAGAGAGCACTTATTAAAGAGCACTTAGCAATGTTCAGCCAATCGGCTCATTCAAGTGGCTAATACTCTCAGTCCTGTAATTTGGTGACTAGAGTGCCTTGCACAAATACTGAATTATTTGTTGGACTGCCTGTTCTTGTGTGGCTGAGATGGTACTCACCTGAATTGCTACCTAATCTCATAATAGAAACTGTTCTCATCTGATCTCTAAACATATACAGTCAGAGGGTCTCAGGAACACTGTGGTTGAAAAA
The DNA here is from genome assembly GCF_000690535.1 of Cariama cristata. Taxonomy (NCBI): domain Eukaryota; kingdom Metazoa; phylum Chordata; class Aves; order Cariamiformes; family Cariamidae; genus Cariama; species Cariama cristata. Next base: position 24,749 of record NW_009604331.1, on the reverse strand, counting down.
AGGACAGGAACATGCTGTGACATTGATCTTTCAAAAGTCTTTTCCTTGCCCTAGTGGCAAAGAAAAGTATTTCAGGTGATATAGTAGGGGAAAAAAAAATAAAGATTTGCTACTCATGTAGAGAACTATGTAAGTTGCAAAGATACTTTTTTCCCCTCAGTTCAACCAAATAGTGGTGTGATGTCACTTTCTTATAGTGAGGAAACATTATAATCTATTTCTTTAATAAATACATTATAATATTTTACACTGCCATTTAATAAAATGCACATTGCATACAAAGAAGTATACTCCTGGTTCAAATAGGAATAATAACCCTGTTCTGTACTTCAGTGTCCCCTTTGTAAGATGGTACCTTCTTAATGTTGTATTTTATACTTCCTCCTACATAAAACCTGATTAGTTTAATTTGTAATGTAGTAAGTAATTTACTGTATAGTAAGCATAGTCTTTGAAAATAGTGTTGTCCACCACAAGTGGAAGTTGCCCACATATTTTCTTTGCACTTTTTGTGTGTTTAGATTCTTAGCTCTGCCCACTCTTTATTTTGAATGGGTTTTGAATTAGTCACGTGAGCTGACGCTCAAGGTCTTCCACCGGATTTTAAACTCTCTTTGCATCTAAGAGTGGGTGGAGGCTTAGGAACAGATGCAAAGGTCTAAATATATATGCTTAAGTACCATGATAAGTTCTATAATAGATGCTCAACATTTTTTATATCTAGCCAAATAAATCTTAGAACAAGTGATAGCTTTGAAAGAAAAACAATATGAACAGCTTTTTTAGTAGTAACCTAGAACTGTGCTGTTTCTTCTTCCTCTTCTCTCTGAGTATCGTGTTTGATTTCAGAGATGCTGATAGGACTCTATGAGATTCAACAGATTGCCTTCATGTCAATAATTTTGTTTCTGGTTTTGTTTCGCCCACAGAGTTTTGCTTCAATGTAAAATTGAAGAGTACCAGGTTCTTAAAAAGGAATCAAACTGGCAACAGTATTTTTGTAATGTTTAGCGACTAGAATAATTTTAAACTACACAATTTGAATGGTTTCCATAACTTGGATCGTTTGCTTAAAACGCAGCTTGATTTTCTTTAAATTTAACTGAAATTTATTGAAGTTTATTGATGTTCTATAGAGAACCTCTGAGTATTTCAAACTACTCAATTTATACTCCTAGAAGAATATAATTAGAGCTAAAAACTGAAAAAAAAATTATTAGAAAAAAATTGTTATTTTTCATATATCTCAGAGTCCAGACTTACTCTCATTACAAATTAAGTAGTTGTTGTTTAAGATGTCTCATTACAACTTCCATTTTCAATGAGAAATAATAACAGAATATAATTACATTTACAGCTTTAATCCTTACTTATTTTAATCATTTTCCTACTGAACGTCCAGTATACAGTGTATTTTGCATGTGTTTACCTTAGTTAATTGATTGTCATTCCAGTGGAATGTAATTCCCTAATGTGCAGGGAACAATAGAAAAATGTTTATATGTGCTACAGAATAGACAGGCAATACAGAAATACCCTGCACTTCTACAGTATGGCTGTCGAGAACATCTGCTCACTAATCTAAACATTATCTTACACATCTGGATTGACCGGCTGTCTATCCAAGCCTGCAGTGTGTTACCTGCAGTAAGTCATGACAGTTACCACTTCTGAGGAATCTAACAGCGAAACAGAAGAGTGGATGAATGATTTTTCTTGTTGATCTTCAAAATAAGTATTGAAGCATTTTTCAGAGACAGTGTTCGAAACTCCTCTTGCTGCTGTTCTAATGTTACAGCTGATGAAGATAGTAGCTAATTCCCATAGACAACTATTCTACCACTTTTTACAAACATCAAGTTAACATTAAATGAAGTAATGGAATTAGAAATTATCTTGTCTTCATTATTCTTGGAGCAAACTTAAACCTATCGTGCCCTACCTTTGGAAAGTGAAAGCACAGGATTCTGCTTACAAGAAAACCTGCCACTTTATTGTATAGTTTTGAAGGGACAGAAATCAACAGCAAACATGTAAGTAGTGTGGCTATTATGCTTAAATAAATAATTGTTAAAGGTTGCTGACACCTTCAGTTTAATTTCAAATTCTCAGCAAAATCTGTGTATCTCAGATCTTTGACTATTCAAAAAACTCCCTGCCTAACAAAACCTGCACTCGTTGACAGAAAGTATTAAGAAAGCGTAGTAAAAGAACCTACATCTTCAAATGAAGTGAGAACATGGCTATGGGGACCAACAAGTTGACATGTGATGTACAGCACCAATAATTTATTACGTGAATGTAATTAAGACATCCCAGCTAAGTCTGCGTCTGGATGCATTTTACTGTATCCATGCTGTGATTCATCTCCCTCTAGGTGAAACGTAAGTTGATGTGGCAGAGTGCCACAAGAACTAGAGATTAGCCATTATAGGAACTAGAGATTGATTATAGGTTCAAATTAAGATCTGTAGGATGGAAAGACAGTTCTTCAATACAAATTTAAATGCACACAATATTTCTAAGCAAGATGAAATCATGAGCAATGTTTTCATCCAGGCATTTGACACAACCTTTCTGTAAGAATAAAGAAATTGCTTGGGGAATACTGAGAATTCAGGTTAATGAGTCATTTCTTGTATCAAACCTTGAATTTACCCAATCAAATCAATGTTCTAGAAAAAGACTCACAATCACAGATCCAACCACATTTGCTGCTGATATTCTATGGCCTATCAATTTATTCTCTTTAGAAGAACAATAGTATGTTGCTCTTTTGTAAAACAAGCTCATTAGAAGTGTTAGCAACTCCATTTTTCACACATAAATTAGTGAGAATTTAAAATCTGGCTTAAATACGGTGTACACACATGTTTCTGGGTGTAACCTAGGCCATGATTGTTTCCAGATCTGGGAAATGCTAGAAGAAACATACTATGAACATTCATTTGCAATTTTAAATGAATCTCATTGGCTTTGTAGATGTAACTGTTTTATTCACTTTCCATCAATATCCACTCTTATAAACAAGTTTCCTGGCAAGAGTGTTTTCTAGAGCACAGGGTTTTATATGAAAAATATACAGTTAGCTACAAACAGATTTTAAATTGATAATCAGGAAGATATATGGACAAAAATGCATATTCTAAGAGTCACAGCCCTCCAATCAGCAAACAAAAAAATCACCATGTGATTATTTCTTCAACTAAAATAGCTTGGATTATGAATTTCAGTTCTTCACAATGAACTATGGATGAGCTGCAGACCAAGAATTATAGAAATTAGTTGGCAAATCATTTCAAATAACAAATAAATTAGAGTGAATCATGATGCATTTGTGAAAATGTCACAATTACTATGCTAATAAGTTTAAATTTACATAGTGCCTTTCATCCGAATGGATCCTAATGATGTATAATCTCAACATCCGGAGGAGGCATGATGTGACAAAGGCTGAGAAGAAATGTCTAATATTACTTTGTTAATACACAGAAAATGATACTTTATTTTTCAAGCTGTATTAATGTATTTAATTGCCATCAATAAAATAATCAAGTATTTTTTGTTTCTTTTTCTGTACTCCTTATTTCTTTCTTATTGTGTTTCTTTTTTTCTCAATATTTCATTTTCTTTTACTTTCCTATTTTTAACATTTTTTTTTTCTGTCATTCCCACTGTATTTGTTTTTTTTGTTGTTGCAATATTTCATTTTCTTTTACTTTCCTATTTTTAACATTTTTTTTTTTCTGTCATTCCCACTGTATTTTTTTGTTGTTGTTGTTTATCTGCTACTGGGCTTTTAAAATTTCTTTTCCTGTGCCCATATTTTTTTGTATTTGCTTTATGCTTCCTCTCTTCCATCTGTCATAGCAAATTCTTCTATAAGCTGCCTTTTTCTTACTGTAGGCTTGTACTCCAAGCTAGGAAACAGGAGTACCCCTTTTCCTTCTTCTCCTGTCACCCTATGATTTTACTATCTCTAAGTCATTTCACTGAATTTTCTTTCTGCCTTTTCCATCATTCCCACTATTGTATACTCCATCAGGATATTGTCTGACTTAAAAATCCCTTCCCCTTGCATCCACAATCATCCAAATGTCTCCTATTATGCTTGCCCACGATGCATCACAAAAATGTATGTAATCTATATGCAAGTGCTATATATACCTAAATAGCATATGTTTTACATATTGAACTTACGTGAGATCATATATTGACTCATAAGAGTGGTTCCCTTTAATTACAGTCCACACGCATACCATATGTTATATATAAAAAACATATGTCAGACTATCTGTGTGTATGAAGCACTCATGCTTTTTCCACATGGGCAGATCCTGGAGCTATCCTGATCTCCCAAAGCAGAGTCGGTGTTACTTTTGCTTTTCCTCCTCACTCTTCCAAGCCTCAGGGATTTCCCGTTGACACGTGTACCTGCTTTGCAGGTTTGCCACTGTGTTGCCTTCCTTGCCCCATGCTGATATGAATCCTAGGTTTTTTACCAGAAATGTTTTTTGTTAATATCTGACTTACAGAATATCGTTTTCAGAGCTTGTTGATGGGTCTTTCTCTACGTCACCCTTTCTTATCTTCATATTTCAGGGAACTGCACTAGCTCTGCACCTCCCTGCCTTCTCTTCTCAGAAAACTGCTGTTTCCCAGATCTCCTTTCTCAGTTATGATGGCAAGGGAGCTCAGTGCCTCCTTCCATCCACAATCTTTCAACATCTCTTCTCCTAAAAACTAGGCAACTGAGATTGTATGCAGAGACAGCCTGATCCTTGATGAAGACTGTTTTGTGTCTGATCACAGCTTCTCATGTTCCTTGTGACCACTGTAAAGTAACATACTGATTTCCATTTTAATTTAGACAGGTTTTTGTTTCTATGGGTTGTTTGTGGGGAAGTCTTTTTTCCACTAAACAGTAAGCCCAATACTACTTGACAAAATAAAGGCTAAAGGGCTACGTAATGATTACACGCTTCATGACACATGTCAGAGTTAGGGCATAACACGTTATGTCCATAGATACGGCACATATGGGGTCAAGAAATTAGTTGTTGTAATGCTTAGTTATAAAAAGGAAAAAAGCTTGCAAATGAGGAATCTTACTGGAAGCAAATTAAAAAGAGCAGTTATAAGGAGAAAATATTTGCAGATGATGGGGAAATTTTGAAGATATAACACTGGTGGCTTGCAGAAGACACTGCCTGTTAAAAGACTTTAGGTAGAAGCTGAAGAAAGTTATATAGCAGGGAGTGACAGGCAAGCAGAAGTAAGAGAATGACCTTGAGAGAGTCAAGCTGTGTTCAAATGGAAAAAAACAACAACCAACAAAACAAAACAGAAAAAGAAACAAAACCACAAACTCTGGTATGTAAAATAGAAAAACACTAAGATAGTTCAAAATAGATAAAGTTTTTAGAAAACACCTGGAAAATGCACACAAACTAAGAATAAATCCTTTTTCAAACCCATCAGTAGCAGGCAACCTGCCAGAGAATCTGTAGGGCCTCATCTATTGGAATAAAGAAACACTCAGAGAAGATGAGACTATATCAGAAAAATTAAATTATTTTTTTTGTCTCTGTATGCACCATAGGTAAACTTAGGAAGGTTTCCATTCCGTAATCTTTATGGGAGAAGCACTGAGTGATCTGTCTCAAAACAAAGGGTCAGCAGAAAATGTTATAGAAGAAGCTGGACAAAATAAACTGTCAGATGTCATCAGGACCTGCTGGTATTTACCCAAGGGTTCTAAAACAATTTAAGAATGAAATGAATGAACAATTAATGTGCTAACATGTTGATGAAAATTCTCTTGACCCTGATGTTGATACTAGGCAGACTGATGAAACTATACTAAAGAACAGAATTGCTAGAAAATGGATAAATGTAGTTTTATCAAGGGACAATTGACATTGCTAGTGTGAATTAACAATCATTAGAACAAAAGATTGTCCTATCTGACATCCCAGGAATCACCAAGCATGAAGATGAAGGAATATCTGGTTGATATAATTTAGCTGGGATTCCAAACGATGAAACTATCTCACCAAAGGTTCTTAAAGAAGCAAGTTGACATAGTATAAGAGCAAGGATCCTCAAAAAGATCAGTATCTGGTTAAACATGGGAAATAAAAAAAAAACACAACAAAATAACAATCAGTTTTCTCATTGCAGCTCACCGGTGTGTGCCACAGGGATCTGTGTGAGGAGTTATGCACAGGTAAAATTTAATGAAAGATCTAGAAAGAGCAGTCGTACACTGTGATGACAGATATTTGATAATATTCAATAATTCTGCAAAGATGTTGCAAGAAGGCCTTCAGAAAGACAGCAGAAAAAACCAAAATGTACAAAAAACCAAATACAATTGAAAAATGAAAAAAAGATCAACACATAAACTTAAATCTAAATAAATATAAAATTATGCAAATGGGAATTATAGACATCAAAATAGTCTTTATCACTCTGAAAAACATTTGGGTGTTAGCCTCTCAGAAACTTCAGCTCATTACTCAGTAGGAGAAAATAAAAAGGTTAAAAATTATAAAGGAAAGAATTGAAAACATAAACAAAGACATTCCCAAGTAAAAATTCAAGATGTGACAGCATCTCGCATTGGTTGTGTAGTTCTGGTCCCATCATCTCAAGAAAGATGTAATAATAAAAGAGATATGAAGGTTTCAGGCCAAGGTGATCAAAGGCATGAAGCAGCTCCCATAAAATGGCTGAGGAGTCTTTAAGGGGGTGAAAGGAGGTAACTGGAGGGGGTTTGTAAGGGTACCGGGGAGGAATGGGAAGTCAAGAAAGCAGATGTATCACTCGGCCATTCACAAACACAAGACAGTGAGCTGGATGGACCTTTCACCTAGCAGACTGCTCTTCTATTCTTATGAACTATAGAAGTTATCCTTTTTCTTGTGACCAAGAGATGAAAAAATAAGTCTCTGATGAGAGTGGTCTTCTAAGTCAGAATAATTTTATGTGCTTTTCACGAATTTTGTTTGTTACATTGTGCCGAAAAGGCAGAGCAAGACATGGATGAAAAAGTTTGGAAAAGATAGCCCACCACAACTTTCCTTTGTCATCTCTTCAGTCTTTGTTGAAGTTGCAGGTTCATTCAAATGCTAGGTTCAAAATCATTAGTCATGTTTTTTAAGTGCTTGGCAGGACCAAGTAATCAATTCTGCTAGTCATTTACTACTGTGTATGCAAGTGTGTTCAGCTGGTTCCACAGTCATATTAAAACAAGCACTGTAATATCCATAAAAACATACTCCACTTCCCCTATGTCTGCAGATGCAGTCCAAGCCTATCTGCCATGCCTGAGAGGTGGGAAAAATTAGTAGGGGAAGATTTGTCTGAATTAGTAAAAGTTCTGCATTATCTGTTGAAATGTTTTTTGAATACTCTTTTTGAGTGAGATTATTTCTTGACAACTTTGAAATATTTTGGAATTAAAGTTTCTTGATGCTGAAGTGGTCTGGGGAAATTAGTGCTTTAGGTGTCAAATGAAGGATGTAGTCACACTCTTGCATAATGTAAAGAATGGTGAGTCATGCAGCTGAGATTTTGTGTGTAACTTAATACTTGAAGATTACTTGCCATACCAGATAATGCCTCCTATGATACTAGCCCCCTCAGAAATGAAATGGTCACTGAGAAAAAGATTTTTTAATTTGTTGTTCATTTTGATTTTGGATTTAAGCCAGGCAGCTGTTAAGATCCTCCTGGGAATATGGAATGCTTTTCCCCAGCAAATAATATTGTTCTATATTAAAGGATAAGTGGACGCAAAAGGTGTTTTATATTAGATTGAGAGCCCAATAAGTCAAAAGTAAATATTTAATACATGACACAGAATGTCACACTCCAGGATTATGGAGTAACACAAACACTGTGCTAAAATGCAGACGGACTAGGTTATAATTCTATTAAAAGGTTTGTACCATACAAACAATATGCTGTATTATTTCTTTAAGAAATGATTTACTGTGTTCTCATGCGTTAGCGTACATTTCAAGATCGTAGTGATGATAACATGCATGTTTTATGTCAAGAATGGTAATTGACCCTGATGAATTATGATGGAGAGGGGGATGTATTGCATTCCCATGAATGTGTGTGTCATTCACCATATTTTTTCAATAAAAATAGTTCTTAAGCAGCAAACCTTTCTCAAGAAGAACTGCTAGTTAGTGGCATTTATATCAAGATGGGACTCCCAAAGACCCCAGCAGTTGACACAAAGTAGAGCTAGCAGACTTTATGGTGAAAATCACCTTTGATATTGCAGGGGCGAATGACTCGTACATCACTATAACAGTTCATTATTATCCGACCATTTCTCTGTGACTGGTAAACCCTGTTGGCCCTGTCCTATGCAAAGGTGCAGTGAACGAAGTTCAATTTTGTGAAGCTGGGTGGTGGCATATTTTCTTACAAAACAAGGGCAAGTTTTAGTGTTCTGGTGGGCTAACCTGTGTTAGTCTCCTGCCGCAGTCACAGTGAAGGCTGTGAAACAGAAGACAGGGTCTACTGTTAATGTCCTTCTTTGGTTTTAGGCCATAAGGATCTACACTATGAGCAGATTCAACCGCTCTGTAATCAGTATTACCCTTACCTACTCATTTCTGTAATGCCCAACAGGCATCTCAGCACAAGTCCACTCTAATATACCTGTTGTAATAAAGATGGTCCACTGTTAAAGCACTCTTTGTTTACCCATTGAACAGTATATATATATATTTTTTTTCTATTTGGGCAATGTTTGTGAGATCTTAATTCCATTTCATTTCACCTGTAATCATCCCCTAGGCTTCCTTGCATAAAGAATAAAGGATAGTTTCCCTGTATAACCATATTTCCTAGCTTAGCAGTCTTTGTACCTGAAGATGAGTTCAGTTCATCCTGCTTTTTGATCACAAATGTTCCATATCAGATGAACTTTGAACTCTCAGGAGTCATTGAAGGATGGAGCTGAATGTTACTCTGTGCTCTTGGGAAAACTGGTTTCTTCTCACCGCATAGGGACATGTAAGTAAAGTATATTTATTCTCTGTTTCAGTTATTGCCTCACAGTCCTAGCATCAGTCTCGGTTGGAAACTGATTACTTGCAAGAACAGCTTGTTACTGCAACATGATGCTATAGTCTCCAGGTTCTGTTGTCCTCTCTGTTTCTTAATATCACCGCTGCTTCCAGGTCCACTCCAGGGTCGATCCAGATGGTTCAACAGTCCTCTCACGAGGCAGCTGTTTCCTGATGATGTAGCCCAGTGATCCCACCAGTACCTGAGGAGGGTAGCTCACTCCTGGGAAAGTTGGTTGCTGATGTTAAAATAGATTCTTCCATCCTGTACTGGAGAGCAAAGCTGCAATGAGAAGGAACTGTTCTGGTAAAGTGGAGAGAGAGTATGTTGTGTTGCAAAATGAAAACATGTAGGGCTCTAGTGAGGCTCACACCTTCATACATGTGCATGAAAGCTGAAGAAAAGCGGTGTGGCTAAGGAGCACGCTGTACTCTGTAAGGCCAGTCTTTTCTAAAGCATGTGCAGCTGCCAACAGATGTAGGCAGTCTTACCTGAGGACTCAATGGGATTTAATGTCCAAGGGTATTTTCAGAGACTCGCTTGCCGATGCACATGGCTCTAAATTTTCATTGTCCAAAGGTTATGTTTCAGAATTTTAGGAGTTTCACTTGACATAAATGCCATAAAGGTGAACAATACATACAAACTCTTCCCCTTCTAAAGGCTGTTGACATAAAATTAGAAGCCAACAGACTTTTTCCTTATTTCAAAAGGTGGAGAGGTCAGCGGTTTGATGCCAAAGGTCCAAGGTACAGTGCCTAGTGATGATGAATGTTTGGTATAAATTAAAAAAAAAAAAAAAAAAAGCAAATATTTTCAGTCACACAATCAATCTCTTTCTGCCTCCAAGTAAAATGTGCTGACCAGATTTTCAAAATCTGACTGTTTTTTTTTTTTTTTGATAATCAGGCCCATAGACACCAAAGACAATTTTTCAAGAGCTTGTGTAAGAAAGAAAAACATTTAAGCATCATGTAAATTCCAGACCAGTAGAATACGTCTAAATGGTCACTTTGTTGTCAATATACTGCAAAAAATTTCCATAATTATAAAAATGCAAGAAAATTACTTCCTTCTGCTGAAATTACTTTGGACCAAGTGTGAGGCTAATTTCAAGATGCTGTCACATTCTGGTTGGAGGTGGCTGTTTGTTGACAAAGAAACTTGTTTCCTACTTCTTAATATGAACCAGGAAATTATCTGTGCACATTAAAACCAAAAGTAAAACAGGCAATTTGCTAAACCAACAAAAGCCTTTGCAGTATGGTCACTGAGGTTTGGTTTGGTTTTGTTTTTCCTTCCTTTTGCCTTCCTCCTTTTTGCTGATTCAGTGGAAGCAGACATCTCCTGTTCATCAGCCAGGTTTGTGGAAAGAGGCACAATTTTCTGTGAGAACAACTCATACCATTGAAAAGGCAGAAATGTTTGAGGACCTAAGCTCTTCTTTTGTACTTTGCTTAGCTGTCCTTTGAGGCCTTTCCTTACATTACTCTCCTGCTGTTCTGTGACAGTGTTTTTGTCTGATTGATCTTCTGTCCACAAAATTACTTTTAAAACTTTGGTGCTAAGCAGTACCATCTCTCCAGGGTATCCTGCCAGCCAGACTCCTTGCGTGCTCCCCTTGCACTCCTAAATAGGAACAAATGCTAAGCTGACCGGGTGGGAGGGTTTCTGATCTGATTACCGAGGATCTATTCCTCTCAAAGGGAAGTTTGCAAACAACCATCAAACTAGTGACTTTGCAGAGGGTTTGCATTTGGAATGATATTTCTTTCATGCCTTTGCAATGTCATTCTTAAATGCTGAAAAAAAACAACAACAAACCCAATGGTTTCATTTTCATGGTAAGAACTGTAAAAGTATATAACAGATCAAGTGTGGGGTAATATAACCAGACATCCCAACTGGCATATAATGAACCAGCTACTCCTATTTTTTTTCTTTTATTTTTAATAGTGTTATATCTATCTGTCCTGAGAAAAATCTGATGGGAATTTTTCCTGGTTAGCTTCATGTCTTAGTCTCTAGGAGAAAACCCGAACAGCTAGGATTTTTTTTGTGGGGGCTAGGTTTGTCTGGGCATTTGGTTCACATATGTCTCATAAACAGCTCCACCCCCACCTTCCTCCCATCTTTTCAGTGGGAGTGTCTGCTCTCTCAATGGATGGTTGACATTTCAACTGAGAATCAGTGTAGCTGAGAGTATAGTATTGGAAGATCTGCTATTTAATTTGTCACACTATTCAGTCATGAGTAGTAACAGGGAAAAGATGCTCTTGTTTGTTTTAAGGAAACACTGTACAGGGTGTTAACAATCTTAATGTATGGGCACTTATAAATAGACTTCCAATCCAAACTGTCACTTTAACAGAGCATCCCTCAAAAGAGATGGGGCTTAGATCTTTGTATCCCTCCCCCCAGCTACCATTCTGTGCTGCTTTAGGAGGAAAAAAGGGGGTTACAAAGAGAGAAGGTTACCTCAGATAAGGGGAAAATCTTGGGTGTTACAGCTCTGTCTTACCTTCCTGATGGTGGCAATTAGGATGAACATGTGTGAGAAGAACATTGAGGTAGGATCCCAAAATGCAGAAGGGTAACTTAGATGCCCCAGAGTCCTAGAAGTATTCTCAGCACTAAATCCACCCTCTGTTAGTCTGAGCCACCACCGTGGCATCCTTCCTCCATTTTCGGCAAGGGTCCAGCCACACTGAAAGCTCTCACCTGATAGTATGAGAGAGGAAAACAGAGGCAGGGCTTGGCAAAAGTTCCCATAAGGCATAACTGACCATTTTCTGTCGTGCATAAATTGGTCAATTAGTAAGAGGAATTACATTGTGCTGCACCTGCGAGCAACCTGCATCTGCAAATGCCAAAATGAATTCAGCACTCTTTTAGACTTTACTTTGCATCCATCATTTTTAACACAACTTAACTTTCCATGTGCAATAACATGCAGGGTTTTATGCTGTCATGGAGTTTTTCTTTGGTAACATAAGCTGTTCTTGAAGCCCAAGGGGCATGTTTTGACCTGTTTTTTTTATGGTGGAAAAAAGCAGCTAGAGGAGGTTCTGGGTTTTATAACCCTACTTCCAGGCAGACATCTTCATTAGCATATATGGAGCTGTTTATCTAAGAAATCCTGTGTTGGCCTAGAGGGCAGAGGTTGTTTGCACTGAAGAAATATCTTATCTGGGATCTCAGAAACTGTTGGGCGTAATAAAAGAAACAGTGACTCTCAACCTGGAAGATGAGTGAAATAATTACACTTCCTTGGAAATATGAAGAAGGTGGGCTATCCCCACCTAAAAAGCAGTATTTCCCCTCTGAAAAACTGTAATACTATAGAAGTAAGATTGAAAAGGATAAATGTTTGCAGTGCTGATGAATGGAAAGTGCAACAGTCTGACTACCTGCGTTATTTCTGAAGAGTACTTTGCCTCATGACTTTGCTGCTCTTCACCTCTGCTCCTCAGCTGGCATCCAGGCCAAGGTGCAGAAAAGGGTCGTAAGGCAGTGCAGAAGAGGATTACACCATTGTCAGTCATTGAGCATAGGCTTCTCAGCTGAGGGAGGGAAACAGAGGCGGTTTTTCAATATGCTGTCCTTCCAGGCTCCGTTGTGCTCAGACAAGAGCACTACACAAGCTGGTTTTCACTCAGAAGCTTCTCAGCCCCTTACTTACAGGTGTCATGTTTTATTCTTTCAGTCTGAAGAGGATTGTATTGGGTCTATGTAGTGCAAAGACAATATGTGAAAGTACGAAACAGTACTGAATGCTAAAGCGAATGAAATGAAATTCCAAATTGCTTATTAGGGAATAGTTGTTTATACCATGAGGAAACATTGCATGGTGAGCTAAAGTTTCAGACCAGTGCATGGTCTCCTACACGGCTCATTCGTCCTTTCCATTTTGCATGTTTTCTATTTATGACAGTGAGCACGCATGTATCCAAATTTTAACATGCTATGTTTCACTTTCTTTGAATGAAAATATTTTTACCCTTTCCACAACTAAATTGTCCAGAGAGGCTGAACTTGGTGAACCCCGTACCAGTGACTCAGTGCCATAAAAGAGAGGAGATAATCTCCATACCACACTACTTGGTACTAACCCGCGTATACTGCTCTGAAGTATATAATGGGATTAGAGACACTTCAAGAAATTTGCTCTCCCAGTTTTCATTCCACCAGCATTACGCAGCTTCGCTTAAAGCTGAAGAGCTCCAGAGGGCCTGGGAGGGCCCTTGATAAAATCCACCCCTAGGGAAATACTGTCTACTAATTAAAGTCTGTATTCACAGGATGTTTACAAAGGAAAAAAGCATGTAGATCTTGGAATAGGAGAAACTGATGGGAATTTCAGGAAAAACTGATAAAAAAAATGCTGCGAATAGGTAGAGAAAAAAGACAATAATAGGCTAATCTTAATTTACTTCATACATTCTTGATCCTTGAAAAATCAGATCTTTTAAAAAAAGATGTTATTTTCCTTGCTTTATAGAAAGAGAGAGGGAGGATTACAGTGTGGGAAGAAGAGTTGTAATGGGGAAAGAAGTATTTATTTCTATGCGTCCCCTTTAAAATGAAGTATTAAGTAACCCTGAACACAAACGTACTTACAGGAAAGTAGCAATGAATTGTTGTTGGGGGAATAATCAGGCTTTGGAAAGAAGAAATGGCTTACCAGCGTCTTTCTCCATGGAAAAAGAGTTGTAGGAGAATAATACTGGCTAGCAAAAATCCTCCAAGAAGTGACAAACAGAAAGTTGAAGAGATCTAAGTCTGGGTTTCCAGTGCTTGGACTCCCTTTGGAAGATGGAGCACACAACAGTGGACAGAAAATAAAGTAGTATTTCACTGCAGGCAGCTAGTTGGCTGCACATGCTACAGACGAAGAAGAGAAATGAAATCTGGGTTAAGATTTCTTAACCCTTCAGTTCATTAATTCATATCACAAGGTGAATTGCTGGAAAGAATGAGAGCCGGGAGTGGTTATGATTGCTGTAACTCTAATTAGAGCTGTAGGCATGACACATGTAGGGTCATGTAGTGAGTTTGCAAGGAAAAAGGGCATAAAAATTCAAAGGTAAAGTTTTAAAAAATTGAAAGGTAAACTAGATTTTAGCATACCTTAGCCTACAAGTATCTTAATCTATTTTTGCTAGCTGAGGCTTCCTTTGTCTTCCTAATAGAAGTCCTAAGAATGAAAACAGAGCAGCAGAAAGTCCACTAGGCCTGTCTGATTGAATAGACGTGGTCCTGAATCTTCAAACATTTTCTTCCTCAGTCTGTGGGCCAAATCTAGACACTGTGGATGAATCTGGAAATGTTTTCTGAGTACAGAGGTCAGTATTAGTAGCTTCAGCAGCATCTAAGATACCAGTAACAGGGTAGGACTTCTAGCTATTAACGTGTCTCGTTTATCATTAGAAATTCCTGTCTGCACCTCATGCCACTTACAAGAGATTTCCTTAACAGGGATGGGCTGCATTGCTCCTACATGTCCTGATATCTTGAAACTGTGTTCCTCCTCTGGCAATGAGATGCCAGAGCTTCAGAGGGTGTTGTTCTGCAGCACAATTGCCTTCCTAAAAGGTGACATGTGAGGGGATATTTAAAGAATCGTTCACAGGGATTTAACTGAAGGGTTCCCACTGACGTTAGTTTACCCCCTGCCAGTCTGACAGGGTAGATTAGGCCACATTGGGGAAAATAACATTCATGCTCAGTCAGTCACAAAAGATCACTGCTATTGTGTCAGTCCTGAGAAGAGACAGTTGGTATTAGCCATCGAAGTCTCAGTTTTGTTGATTTGAAGCTTGTTAAGCTGGTTTTATATTCATTGAAGGAGTGCTTGTGGTAATAAGCAACTAAGCTGAAGCTCTGTGATCCTGTAGCTAGGGCTCATAGAGGAACTAAACCACATCTCTTTAGCTTGGTGCTGAGAGAAGGGCCATTTTTTCCTGGTGTTTATTTGTTAAAAAAGAAAATTCAGTTTAATCAGTTTAGAGAGCTGTCCTGCTGTGTTCATACAAGGCGCGATGGTTTGGGCCGGGCCCAGCAGTCCTTCCTTCCCCGGCACTCCGGACATCTTTATCAAGTCCCTGAGGTGGTTAGTCCCTCGCCCTTAGTGGTAGAGAGGGTGGTGGATCTCTGATTTGTTCTTCCTGCCTGCCTAACTCATCCTCCCATACTTCTTTTTTTAGCACTTGCTGTTTGCTTCTTTTCTGCTGTCAGATACTAAACAGTTAAAATTGTTTGAATCCACGGCAGTCTCTCTTCCCAGTGATGGGGGAAAAACAAATGTTCTGTTTCTTTACTTTACTTGAGAAATGTCACAGAGGTTGCAGAAAAATACAGTAAGTGACAGCATCTTTCATGTTATTCTGTCATTTTTTTGAAATAAGAAAATTTCAAGCACTTATGAGTTAGGAACACTGACTCATTACCAACACAAACAAACAATTCCAAATGTCTGAATAAAAA
>NW_009604331.1:0-9136 GCF_000690535.1 Cariama cristata | reverse complement strand
AAATTGCTAAAAAAAAAAAAAAAAAAAAAAAGATCCCACAATGTGGCTGCTTCTGTCAAACAGCAGAAAATAACCTGCTGATAATACGTCTGTATGGCCTGACTTCCTGAAAGGCAATACAACCAGTCTTCTTTGAGTCAATATGGACTCAGGTTTCTTCTTACAGTAAAATTTCAAGAAACATGTGAAAAAATTTTATAATGGCATTATGTTACAGTACAGTATATATACCTGCAAAAAAAAAATTCTTTTGACGTGAAGACTAAATGCAAAAGAACAAATGAAATGCATCTTAAAGACAGTATAGCACTTAGAATTTAGATATGTCCAGAAATTAATGCTCCATTGCTTCTCTATAGTTTATTATGCTGTGGCTAAGTACTGGAAAACATTCCCATGTACGGTTTAATAAGTAAACGAACAGTCAGTAATGACAAAACTAACCTGGTTTTCTGTTTTGGATAGCTGGAAAGAATTAATTTTGCACTTGGAATCACCATATCTGAAATAGAAATGAACTGTCCCTCTCACAGAAATAATTTGAAGTCAATCATTTATATAACTGCATCTTTTTTGTGTGTTCTCTGAAATAGCTGTGTTCAGGTCAGGATTCCTTGCTTCTTTGGGTGGACTCTGTTCGCCATTTTTCAATATTTATGGCCTGAAGGCACTAATCATAAACCTTCTTCTGTGAGTAGTTGATATGCAAACAGCCAAAGTTTATATTGTGTTGCTTAGTTGTAGTTGGTCAGAAACTCACATGATATAATTTCTATTTCTGGATTGAATGACCATGCATGCTTTGCCAGGGCGAATATTTGCATGGGTGAACTGAAAATCCTATTTCTGTGTATACTTCAAATTCACTTCTACATTTGTGCCAGAAAATTCGATTGCTGAGAAGGTGAACACAACAGAAAATTAATTCAAAAGTGAAGAGTGAAGCTCTCTGCCTTGGTCCACAACTGACACTGCAAAAAGAATTGTAAGAGAAGAATAATAAATATAAATCTGTTTACTTCTGAGTAGTGATGAACTGTTCTGAAGTATACACTCCACAGTGTATTTTTCTTGACCTTATTATTTCTTTTCAGGGGATCAATTAGATTTCTACAGGTTTAATTATTTGCTCTTGATTTTAAAGAATTTTAAAAGCATTCTTGGCTGCGCCTGTAGATATATTCTCATGTTCCTTCTGACTTCTGACTCTTGCTTGTGTAGTAGGAAAAGCAGCCAGATGCAAAAAAGCATGATGTGTTTGCAAAAACGGTGCCCTTCCTTACTGATCTGAATGTTTTATATACTAGAGGTTTTATCTTTAACTGTCTTGGTTAGCTCTTCTGTGAGTTTAAACTAGAGCTTTTAATAAATAGTCCCTGCTGCATTTTCAAAACCATCCTTCATCGATTTGGAAATCAATAAACCATATCTAACAAATCTGACCTGCTAATGAATAAGGATTTGCTCAAACTACTGTTTAAAGCCATGGAAATTTTATATTGAGCCCAGGAGTGATTATTTAAATGTTGGTTAGTTAACAGGTCATATTCTTTAGAATGGCACTATTAATTTCAACAGCTCTATTGATTTCCTTCCTATCAAATCTGAATTGATAGGAACTTCCCAGACCAGTGCTGTTGGTTTCAATTGATCCAGCAACTTGATTAGGCAAAAATATTGTGAAAAATGTGTACTGTTAGTGTGTAATAACTCTTGTTTCAATGTCTATTTTTGTTTCACTCCAAAAAATCCAAATCAAATATAACAGATAAGAGCATTCAGACTAAGGGCTCAAATGATAATTACACTTCTGACCTAAATAATATGTGTAACATACACTCAGTGATGTTCAGCAGAAGATGAACTCCAAATATTACAGTTCTATTGAAAGCTTTTTTATTTGAAAAATGAGCTGGAAATCTCTGAGGAGTACACTTCTGTATGAAAACCAGAAGACATCTTTTGTGCTGTTCACAGTCCTTGGACTTCTTAGTTTTGACTGCAACTAAGCTGTTCAGTGCAACTGGCTTTTCCTCTTTTTGCCCATATTCCTTTCCACTCCCTTTCTGGGTTCCATCCAAAAATGATCAAGCTCATACACCCCATTTCACAGAAATACGATAGCTTAGTCAGGAGGAGAGTCTTCAAAATCACAGGAAAGTAAAGTGTTAAGTGAACCAAAACCCTGGTGTGTGCACCTGGCTCAGAAGAGTAGGCAGCATGAAGTATAAATTGCAGTGTAAGTGAAAGATACAGATTTTCAGTGATTCTCTGAAGGGAAATCAGTCCAGTGATCCATATTTTGTGAGTCAGTCTGTGGTTTTTCTCTTCCTTTTACGTATCTGCTCAGCACTGTCAGTACTTATTTCTGTGGCACTGGTAAACCTCCACCAGCTGCTGGGCTTGGATTCTGTATTTCCAGATATCTGGGAATTGGGTGCTTTGAGGTTTTCTCTGCTCTAAGTAAACTGTATCTTTCTTGGTTGCCTCTGAAAGCCTTCCAAGAGGTAGGAAGGATGTTGCCCTTCATAACAAGGGGATTTCTCAACCCACTGTTGCTAATATCCTTGTTTCCTATCCCTGTCTTCCCTGTACACCAACACAGACAGGCAAACCCTTTACCCTCCCGGTTTAGCTCTCCAGGTACGTATGACAGTAAAAGAAGATTTAGTTCCTGACTACAGATGCTCTTTGAAATCACATTGCTCTTTCTCTATCATCTGCTGCTTCTGCAGCCATCTCCCTCAGCTCAATGCTGCAGCTCTGGAACAGTCATACTGGGATTTAAGATAGTTAACTGTCACTTATATTAATGATGATTATAGCTTTATGCACTAACCCTACTTATTTGCCATTGAGCTCAATAAGATTCCATACGTTGCCAAAACTGGAATTAGAGAGTGATGAATCAGGCTTTAGCCATCACACTGGTCCTTTCTTAGAAAACTTGGCATGTACTTTGAAAGTGTAAGGTTAAGGGATGTTAGTCACATAACAATTGACCCATGCTTAGAAACACTGGAGGAGATGTCAGTCATACGGTGGAATTTGGAAGTAGTGATCAATAATTTATACTGGTGATCACTTGGCCCTTATCTAATAACCCACTCTGTACTTTCCACAATCTAATTTCATTTGGTGTTAGTGATCACTGCTTTTCCACTTAAAGTGATCTGATTAGACCTTGAAATATTTCCATTTTTCAAGATATAGCACATCTTCTGCAACTGTATGTAACATATATTCGGGTAGAATTTGATTAGATGGGGCAATTTACTTGTGATTCATGCTTAGTTTAAAATACTGAAGCAGGCA
The DNA here is from genome assembly GCF_000690535.1 of Cariama cristata. Classification (NCBI taxonomy): domain Eukaryota; kingdom Metazoa; phylum Chordata; class Aves; order Cariamiformes; family Cariamidae; genus Cariama; species Cariama cristata. The sequence goes on along the minus strand of NW_009604331.1, from coordinate 5,821 downwards.
GGAAGGCGCCAGGACAATTTTAAGCCATCCAGACCACCAGTTAAAGAGCCTTTCTATGTCCTTGATAAATAATGAAGATTTTAATTACTTTCAGAATCACATCAGATTTGCTGATTGTAAAAACATAAAAACAAAATTCAAACCAACCTGCCAGGAGCCCTTGCATATACATTTCTTTTCCTCTTGTCAGAATTCTAGTGTGCAGGAGAAACCTGCACAGATTACTGTACTGGGAAGGACCACTTTGAGACTATTTTGGGTGGTGGGGCTAGGAGGCGTTTATGTGTTTGAGCCATGGATGTAGCAGAAATCAGCATTGACATAGGCAGATGCCATCTGTGTTTTTGTAGATTGTAGTTTGACAGTGGTACTTGTTACTGGCGTAACTAAACATATATATTTATATATGTATATATTTATTTTTGTGTGTATACTGGTGTGTATTTGTATACATATATACAATGTGTATACAGCTATACAGACATACATAGTGTGTGTGTGAATCTGTATGTCTGTTCCCATACCTATCTATAGGACATGTACACACACAATAGTTGGTGCAAGAGGGTGCTGGGCCAAACTGGGATGAAGGCTAGAGCAGGATCAACCAGCAGGATCAGCCAGCATGACCTGTGGCCGCTTTATGATCTCTGGCTATGGAAATGGCCTCCAGGTTGAAATTAAGGCCAGAGAGGGCTGAGGTTTGTACAGGCAGTTGTGTCCAAAAGGTGCTGTGCTTATGTAGGAACTGCTCCAGTCTTGCTATTTGGGTCTCTTCAGAGTTAATATTTGGGCCATCCCTAAAGTTAAGGTTCAAGCCATGAGAACCAAAGGGTAAATGTTAGAATTGGAAAGAGCCAGCATAAAAATATAAGGGCAGATAGCTAGTTTTAGCTCAGTCACTAAGAGGGATGTTGGACTTAGGCCACCAAGAGTTATCTCTGGGTACAACAGGGTCAACAGGCTCGGGCAGGTACCAACATGGGCCATCTTTCCAGTTTTATCATAAGACCTGGCAGTCTTTGATCTGCTTTAAGGAATCAGTTTGTGTCTTGCATAGTTACAGGAATTCAGCCTTGGGATGGGTTTAGTCAGGAAATCTCAGCCCACCTGCTTCACTTTTAGGCTTCTGCATAGAAGGGTCAGATGGACAGTCTAAATAAGTTTCTAGCATTAAGGTGACCCATGACGGCCCTAATGCTTATTTTAAAATGAAATGGAGTAGTGTCACTTTAATGAACATGTTGCCACCTTCATCTCAGATCTTTTTTCCTTGTCTTTATATTTATTAGGTTGGAGTGGAATTTACTATACCAAGTTATGAAGTAAACCCAGTTTACACAACTACTGAAAGCAAACTTCCTCAAGATGTCCTGATCAGTTTGTTTCTCTCTTCTACAGCACTTTAGATTGCTCTTTCCCCGGAGTAAGGCTTAATATTCAGCTCCATTAATTTCAGAGGAGCCCCAGAGCAGACTGGGACATAGAATAACCCCTAGTCCTATTTTTTCTTGGGAAGGGAGAAAAATGATTTACTGAAGCTCATGAAATTGTATAGCTTAGTATATTCATATGACTCTCTAAATGTTGGTTTAATTCTGATTTCACAATTTTCATAAATGACCCCTGCTCTAAAAATGTACATTTCAACGTTATATCTTATACTAAAATTAATCTTTGTCATATCCAAGGTGGTCTAGCATGAAGTACCTCTGTGGTGTTTCAAAGGTCCCTTACGCGATATTCAAAAGCTCAGCTTTTTTCCTCCAACTTTTCCATGTGAATTCAGCCAAGAAAATAACAAAATGAATTAATTATTTATTATGCCTCATCAGTCTTTCTTTGGTGTGCACAAGCAGGGATCTTTTAGTATGCCTTTCAGTCATGTTAGCAGAACCCAATAAGAACTAAATACCTTGATGAAAGTAATATCCTATGTTCTTTAGCCATTGGTTTGGTCACTTTACTAAAGCATTGTGTACAGTTTAGCTGGCATTGATGATGTCCATAGCATGCAGGCAGAATTGTGTGGCCAGAGGGAGATATTGTCTATCACAAATTACCTATCAAGAGTTACCTATTGCAGGCTACCATGCCATTTTGGTTTTTTTGAAGTATTCTCAGAATTGTTCTGTCTTGACTGTAGTTATGCCTCTTCAAAAATCTTTACCTTTGCCCTGAGTTTGATTAACTCTTTACCCTTTACTCCAGGTTTAATTAACTCAGCCTACATCAAAACCAATAAGCATTATGGAGCAGAGTTCAGATATCATTAAATGATGCTTCTTATTTTTGACTCAGTTATTTAAGGCCTTTAATTACTGCAGAAATATGTGCAAGAGCAATGCATAAACTGCACATTTTTTCTAATATTATTAATTATGCTTTTTTGTACAGGGTACAGACCTCTTGCCTATGCTTAATTAAAATGAAGCAACTAATATTCCAAAAGAACAGAACTTCTTGCATTAGTAACCTGGCTGTTCACAAAACCCACACAAAGATATATTTGAAACTGGTTTTCCATTGATTTTGTCTTGGGATTTGGAATTGATAAGTTGGAAAAACTTCATATTCTTATATTAACTAGAACATAAATTTTCTGAAATCAGGTCAACTGTGATGTGAACAGGGATCCTCATGTTTTCTAAGTCAATCAAAGTTTCAACTAGAAAACAAACAAGCAAACAAAGAAAAACTTTAGAGAACAATGTAAGAACAGTTGCCAACCAAATAAATGTAAATAAACTACAATAGGCAGACCCCTTTGTACTATGATTTAGCCGCTTTCAGTTGCACTAATAAAAAATCTGAAGGTTACTAATCTGTTGTGCTACAGACACACCCAAAGACTTTGCAATTTAAACAACCAAGGAAAATCTGTAAGAAGGAAATCATGGGGGTAGATAAGCTGGTTTGCCTGAGGGTGAATGATGGGTCCCATAATGAACATTGGGTTTCCCATTCTAGTACCCCTCCAGAGTTCATAGTCTGTTAGGTCTTTCATCCCTCACACTCCTTTAAAGTAAAAGAAGATTGAGAGGTGACTTGATTATAGTTTAGATAGAGTAACTTCACAGGGAGACAATACCAGCTACTGAAGTGCTCTTTAATCTAGAAGACAAAGGCGTTACAAAGTGTGGTAGCTGGAAGCTGAAGTCAGACAATTGCAAATGAGAAATAAAGTAAGCATCTTTACACAGGGAAGGTGATGAAGCAGTGGGGGAAAAACACATCAGAAGAATTCTCAACTTTCCTATCAATTAAAGGTTTCCATAGCATTTTCAGATGCAATGAAAAACAAATTTTCAAAAGAAAATCTTTGTCTGGAAACATATGTGTGATTTTTGATGAAAGCAGAATCTTTCATCTGTGAATTTTTTTTTTTAATTTATTTACAGTTGTTTAGATTTTCTTTCACCAACTGTTATATTCAGCTTAAGGAAAGATAGACAATATTGCAACTGCATCATGCATTTCATTTATTAGTATAGAAGATGGTCTCCTGGAGTTATGAAATTATGTCAGAAACCCAGTTTCAGAACAAAACCTTTAAAAACCCCTAAGCTTCCAGCCTTTTGGCTGGAGAGAAAACTACAAAAGTCACTCAGTATATCTCGAAGTCTCAGAAACCAAATGACAAATAGTAAGAAAGACAAATTAATATTTAAAATCATATGAATATGTTGTCTACATTAGTGGTTTGTTAAATACTTGAAATGAAAAGAAACCTGCATTCCAGGTAAAAGAAAAAAGATGAGGTGTCTGAAAATATTTGAATGTATTTTTTATTTTGCATTTTGATGGAATCTTCTGTGTTGTTTTTTTTCTTAAGGAAAATGACCAAATACCCCATTTTCAAATAACGAAGAAAATCAGAATGCCTGTTTCTAGGAAACATCTGAATTATCGTAAACTTACAAAAAGAAATATCTCTGCTTTTCCATGTCTTTCCACTGTGGTTTAAAATTTTTGTTCTACCCTCAGAAAACAGCAGCTTTGATCCTTCTGAGGAAGTTTTCACCTTCTGAACTCTAAGACTGGCTAGATCTTAAATACCACTAATGGAGGGTTTGCAGCATCAGAAGGGCATAAGTCTTGCTTGTTTTAACATTTATATTTTTCACTGCATTCCATCCTATGGAAGATCAGTCTAAAGATAGTCCCAGAAAAAGCCTGAAATGCTGCAATTGACTTCCGTTATACCAAGAAAACATTAGTCTCAGATTTGACGGCTTCAGTGGCTCAGGCAAACACACATCACCCTAGTGCAGTGTCCTGCATGAAAGTGTGAACCTGATCCTAAGCTGTTAAAAGGCTGCAACCCCATTATTTGTGTACTGCTGGAGCAGGATGAGAAACTGGAGGTGGAGGGAGAGAAATTGCTCTGTGGTGCCACTGCTTCCATTGTTCTCCTGTTACAGCCTTATCTCAGTGTCCAAATAAAATGTCAAAGGCTGCAAGAGAAATACAGAAGGCGAGGGGTCTGAGAGTGACAGCTATCCTCGGTGCGGGCAGAGGGTGAGGGGGGTAAGGTCATATCTTATTTTGGAGTGTTCATGGTCACTATGGCTGCCCATAGCTCCCTGGGCTTTGTTAAGAGGGTATGTTTTCACAGAATTACCAGACTTCTTGGGGAATAAGTTCAAAACCCTTTTCTTATATAATGCTCTGCTTGTTATTGGAATTTCAAAGGAAAAGATCCTGTTGTGCATGAAAACTCAGAATTTTCATCTTGCATCTGAAAAGTCTGGACTTCTACTGGCAGGATGTCATTTAGGCTGCATACCCTAACACTTGCATAGTCCTTTCTGTCCACCTCCTGTTCCTGGAGCCATTTGTTTGCTCTCACGGAAAAGGATGGCTCCTGTGAACAGCTCATTGTTTCCAGGATGGCATCCCTAGCACAAGGCAGCTGTGGGAGGGAGTAACAGAATGGAAATGTAGGAGCTGACAGGTGAAGTATTTTGAAAATTTGCAGCTATCTTTTTCTCCCTATTAAGAAAAGGGTCATAAAGCATTCTTCTGTCTTGCCCTGATGGGCTTAACTGCCCACTTGAATCAATATTATAGAAATGATTTTCAGGCTCAGTCTACAACAATTCCTGGTTGTCAGTCAAAATATACCAATCTCTGCACTCATAGAAAATCTGACTTTAGTTTATTGTCTAGTAAATTGCTTGCCAAAGTTGTGTAGAATAAAAGGTAGAGTAAGAATACCTTTCTGATCTGTGTGTGCATTGCCTGTGACCACAAGTTCTGAGTCCATGTCTAGGACTCATAGGTATTAGTAACACTTGAATAAGAAGGCATAATTATCAGATATTGATTGAAATGAATAGAAGAGACATTTGCCATGTGTTCTTTAGCTAGAAGAGAAGGGGAAGAGAAAGAGGGAGAGATTGCAAGGTTATAAATTTTAACATGGTTCATGCAACCTATTTAGAGTTATCCAAGAAAGCACAGCCTTTCCACCTGTTGACCAAGTCTCTCCCCCTCACCCCCTTGTTATGTCATTGTAGAGCTCCTATCATACAGCTTTTTTGCTGCTCGGGTTTGTTGTCTGATATAGTCAGGGAAGCCATACAATGACAGCTCAGGCTTTAATTTTCAAGACAGATCAATGAGAAACCCTTATGTTGGGAAACAGTGACTAACATACATGGTGTGACTACTGAACAGGTGAAGGGTTGTTGGCACCACATACATTCGCTTCTGTAGTGTTCCTTACTCCAGGTGTTCTCAGTTTCTGGCCAGATGGGAAGACTAGCAGCATGGAGAGGATGTGAAGCCATGCTCTGTATTTTGTCAGGCTAAATGG
>NW_009604330.1:91814-96192 GCF_000690535.1 Cariama cristata | reverse complement strand
TCAGTATCCTCGAGTGAATCCCATCTGGGAGTGGGATATATAAAGCGAGCCTAGAGCGACTAGGTCAAATATATACCCAGATACAAATTTTTCTGGCATTTATACTTCAGAGAGAGATATTCCATACAGCCTGACATCATTACCTTTAAGGCATCATTCTTGGTTTTTTCCCCACTGCAAGTGTGTATCAAACCCATACAGAACATGCCAACATTACAGACCAGATTCACAGCAAAACAGGGTCCTGCCTGCAGCATATTAGCTGCTCTGTAGTATTGAGTGATGTCAAGTGAAGGTTATGGACAAGTTGTTTCAAAGGCACCTCGTACCCAAAATGCGACTCAAATCTTCTCAAGCTCCTCAATGCAGGTTCAGCTGCTAATTGCAGAGGTTTGCCCCCCTCACCTCCTTATGGGAGAGCAGCAAGAAGATTTTGCAGGGAAGCAGGACTGAAAACACCAGACTGCTGGAGTGCTTTCCTAGAGAGCTATTATCCGCTCAGCCAGGGATGAAGCTCCAGGGGGGGACACCAAAACCTTCTAACCTACTTTTCTTTCCAGTCAGACATTAAAATGCAGCAGCTGTTTGCCTGTGGAAGGTAGTGCCGTGAACATGGCTGGATTTTTCACTCCACAGCTGAATCCCACTGAGGCCACAGTCTCCCATGGAAGGGGAAGGGAATGGATCCTCTCACAGAGGTCAACCTAGCTCTGGAGTTATCAAGCCTCCAGGCAAGCTGATTGACAGGTTATGTGCTCATTATTTACTTATAATTAAAAAAATAAATAAATTTTAAAATGCCCCAAAAAAGATTTTACCTGATTTATTCTTGCTTTCACCTGAAAGATGACCTTTTTCTGACCCTATTTTCTTAAGATGAACACAATCTACCAAAAGAATAGATATTGCAGTGAGCTCACTGTATGCGATGAGGCTACTTTAGAGTTTGGAGCTGGCAGAGGAAATCACACAACCCCAGTGACAGGTCCAGGCACCGGATCACCCAGCAGACCACAAGCCATGTTCTGTGCTATAAAACCCTGGACTGGATGGTACAATCACAGCATCCATCTCAGACCTTGCTGGAGTTTCACAGACATCTAAATTTACCAGACTCTTCCCCTCAATTCTCCTTCTCTAAATTCAGGATTCAGACAAACTAAGAAAGTAATAAGATTTTTTAGAGATAACTGCCTTACATAGCTTCTTTCTTAAATTTCTGAGCAAACAATCCTTCCACTCCTTTGGTTTCTGGCAGCTAGATCGGTCAGGTCAGGTAAACAGTGTGAAGAGGTCAGGCCAGAACTCACAGATTAATTTAAATGATAATCCAAGACCCATTTAACTTTAGGAGTAAAGTTAACCACTTGCTGTGCTGCTCTTAGCAACTTTGGTCCATCATTTTGGAACCCAAGCCTAGATCCAGTGAATCACCAAGATCAAATGCTCAGCTGGGACTCCAGGATGTGCAACCTGCATAAGTACCTCTCGGAGCTTTTAGTCCTCCAACTCCAGCCTCCAGGCTGATCCCAGAGGCTACAGGAACCTGTCAGATTTCCACAACATCCAACTGCAATATCCTGAAAGCATCAGCATAACCTGCTGACATCTGTCCTTCCACACTTGGGGAGGAAAAGAGCTACCCTATGATCCTGAGATGTCAAAGAGGATCACCTGGGGCAGATCTACCCAGTCCTCTGCACAGGTGCATTAGTTGCAGTATTTAATTATTTATAATTTAATTATATCATCCCCACAACAGACTGGGATTGAGGAGGTTTAGGTGACAGTGTCTCCTATTGAAAGCAGCTGAGAGTATTTTCTTTGCTAATGCAGGAGACTATGCAGCTGTCTACCTCGCTCCTGGGGAATTCTCTGGCTGTCTCCTACACAATTATTATGGGTCCCATTTGCAATCCTCAGGTCTTGAGAATTTATGTGTAGGCATCAAGGACAAGGTGGTTACATTTTAGAGAATTCCCAACACTTCTAAACTGCAATCAAGCCTGACTCACAGAAATCTATTTACAAAATCTCTTCTTAATCCAATACATTTGTCACACAGACAGATACAGAAACCCCAAAATATGCAAAACCTAGAATTGCTTGACATTTGGAGTCAAACTCAGTTCTACCTGTGCCAGAGGGAGTTTAGTCATACCAAGCATTGTATAAGGTGAATATATTTACAGGCAAATTATGGCATGGTTATATAATTTTTTTTTGTTCTATCCTTTTTTCTTTTTTTTTTTTTACTGTGAGCACAGTTTCTAGGCATACCTTTTCAGACATTGAAAAGATTGCAATACTTCAACACTTGACATTTCTTTGTCATCTTTCTTGCTAAGATCCCAAAGTAATCTGAAACAAGTATGTCTCATAGCACCACTATAAACTCCATATAATTATTTCCATTTCACCCTCTGGGGAAGCTAACAACCGACCTGCCTAAAATGAAGTAGCAGCAGAACCTGGAACAGAAATTTTGAGCTCTGGCTCTGAACTCTGATCTAACCATTAAAAATTCTGCAGAAAGAAAGAAAAAGAAAAAAAAGCCTATTATATAAGGAACTGTATTTTCTCATTAGTTCTCTTCTGGTCATTCAGAGAAAGCAGACTCCAGTGGACAGCGTAGTGAGCTTAAGAGATCCAGGTTCATTCTTGGTCTTCCACAGTTATTCCAAGCAAGCCACAGCCTCTGTGGCTGTTTCTTTCCTAAGCAATAAAATTAATGGTATTGCCTTACTGAGCAAGCGTATTGTTGGAATTAACCCATTGCTTTAGTCGGCACATCGCTGCAGATTATTAAGTACTATTGAACATCTGTATGCTAGGATGAAGTTAGAATTAGCTTTTGCTTTAGTTGAAGTTATCTCAATTTATCAGCAACTACTTCTTGAAGCTTTTCCTCAGCACTCTGCAGCTCTGCACTTATGCTTAAGTGAAATGATTGTATCCCACCAGCTCTTTTGAGCAGGATAATTGGCAATTACTTATTTTTGACATATGCAGGAAATCTAGTAAAGCATAATTCAAATTCTGTTACCAGTGATGAACTCCTTTTGCAGAACAGTGCATTACAGTGCTCATCTCCACTGCCAATATCCCTGGCAGTTTTAATTCAAATCTCAGAAGTATTATGTGCAGCACATTGTTTCTTATCTGCAAGTTCCATGCTAGAGAAATTCTTTTGTTGTGTAACCTTGAACCCTTTTCCTACACTTTTTGAAACTCCTGCAACACTTGACTGCTTAAAAAGAAAACAGAACTGATTTTATCTTGCTCCTCTTTATTTTCGTGGCTGAAGTTTCCTGTATAAAGTGTATTTATTATCTCTTGCTCTTGTTATAAACAAATATATCTAGCCATGCAAATTGCCAAACAGTAGCTAATCTTACTAAGACGTTTTTTAATGAGAGTACGAACAAAACTGCCCACAGATATGCCTAGTGGAACTCTACCTAGAAACCAGAGTAATAGGCTCATTACAAAAAGATTACACATTAGATATGCTGCTCCCTCAGTGGGCACAATATGTGAGTGCGGATTATCTGTGCGCATTTAGAAAAAATAATTTCGTCACTGGTAAATTATACCTTAGGCCATTGGATATAACGAGTATGCAGCACATTATTGTATTTTAGCTGCATCCAAACTTTGATGGATTATCCCAAGTACTAAATCATGCCATGGCTGAATAAAAACTCGTTAGTGGGTGTTTTACTTTTGTAAAACTGAAGTGGGTTTGGAGACTATAGAACAGAGGGAACCCTGGGTAAAATTTTACAATTAGATACTGTTTCTAGTTAGTAGAAGTGTTCTTAGTTTTGTTTCTTTCTAAAGAAATTAAGAGAATAATTTGTAAAATAAAATATTGGAATTTATATTGAAGAATTTTGAATTTTTCTAGTATTTCTTCAAGTCCCAGTCTTAAAAAAACCCATGCAAATCCAAATAACATTTCTAGGGAGAAGCTGGTGCATAGACCCAGAAAACTATTCCACCCAACTCCAGCTGAAGATAAGTAAGACTAAGTAGAGAAGATTTTGTTCTGAGAGTAATGTGTAAAGAGGGATTCCCTTCACAAATATCAGGGTAACTTTTAGAAGTACATGCAGCACAAGATAACATAGAATTTATTTTAAAATAGAGTACCACATTTCTAACATTAGTGTTTATTGAGAATTTCTGTACAATTTAATTATGTGGTGTGTGAAGTTATTGATCTGGTAGTTTAAACACTTTTAAAAAAATTCACTCAGTTATAAGCTATTGGATTTTGTAATGATGTCATTCTTAAAGCTTACCATTATCAGTGCAATAAAAGAGAAGCCATTTCTAATTAGATTTTCTTAATGTGATACTGTTCATTATGGAT
>NW_009604330.1:6778-91803 GCF_000690535.1 Cariama cristata | reverse complement strand
TTCCCTCTGCTATTTCTAAATGAGTTAGGTGAAGTTTCGTTTTTGTGCAAGTAGAGGTTAATTTTCACTGGCAAAGAAGCAGAGATATTGTACAAAAGGTTTATGAAAACCTCCTTAGGCGACTTTGTCAGACCACCTCAGTGTTAAGTTTCAGTATCATTAGCATTCAAGCCCCAGGCTTCAGGTCTAATAGATGTTGAAAGATTTGCAATATTACACAAACCTGTGAAGAGTCTGAAACTTTTTTCTTTAATGAACATAGATTGCACTACAGCAAAGCGCTGCCATTCAGCAGCGGTGCTGTTGCAATGAGGTGATTCACAAAAATAAATTAAAGACAGCTACTACCGAACTGATTTGCAACAGGGATTTTAGTGCCAGTAAGAAGAGATAAATGAAGGACCTTTGATTGCGGGACCTCTGCGAGGTTACGTTGGGAGTGTGTGCACCCTGTCTCTGCATACTTGCCACCCCTCTCAGTCATTCACAACTCCATCTGGGAACGGAGAAACAATGTGAGGGGTGAGAACTCCATTTGGTCTTAATTTTCAAATTTCAAATTAATTTTCCAAGTTACATGTGCTCAGCAAGTGTCAGTTGCTCAGCTCCCACTGGCTTTGGGTACAAAAAGGTCTAAATGCCATGTATGGTTTGAGATGGGACAGCCAACAAGCATGTGAACTCTTAAGGCCAAAGCGCAGGGATAATGACAGTTCATATACCCAAATGTTATGAACAGCACATTGCCAACAGCAACCGAACGGAGCCAATGTCCCTAATGCCATTTAAATGAATGCCTAAATGATTCAAAAATTAGATCCAAAGCAAAATATGAAGAGTTTTCTTTTCATTCATATAAGTGCTCTTGAACACAGATGCACAGACATACAAGAAGAGTTAAACAAAGACCCAAGCTCATTTCTGTCATGATATGAGACAAAAGTCAGTTTACTAAACACAGTCACTTGGGCACGAGCCATCCCTTTTATCATTAGACAACTGATAAGTACCTTCTTTCACCTTGTTAACTCTTACGTACCTCTAAATCAATGACACTATGGTTTCCTTTACTTAGCTTGCTGAGATTGAATTAGTTCCATAAAATCCACCTATATCCTTTTCTTCAGAAAAGTGTAGTGAAAGACTTTGCAGAGAGTTTCGTTACCAATTTTCCTCTCTGTATGGAAACATCTTTCCCACTGTCCCATTGCACAGGTATCACCTCTAGTAGGAAATGGGAATGGGAGAGGAGCTGCTGCATCATGGAGATGCATCGCCTATCTACCAGTCTATAACAAAGTGAAAGTCTTAAAGTTCAGACTGCTGCTGGATCTTCACCTGCCTTTTTAAAACGAGTTGATCATTTTTAAACTATTCCTTTCAGATATCATTCTTGCAGAGAATGTATGTTTTAAGGCAGACTTCAGTGAAAACATAGGAGTCATTGGACATGTGATAAAGCAGAAACAACCCCACCTCTACAGAGCATAGGGAAAAGAAACGGAAAGGTAAAAGAAGGGGGACAATTTTCATGCTGTCATGGTGGCATCGCAGATTGAACCATACCATTTAGCTGAGTCAATTTGGTGGAGCCCTCTGGCCTGCCCCTCATTGTTCAAAGAACAGAAGTATCGATTAAAATGCAGCAGAAGCTGCTGTGCAAACACATCCTGGTGGCATCCTGGCGTGTGTGGAATTTTGGAAGGGTTAAATGTAAAGACAGCAACTCTGGACAGTTGCTAGGAGACAGTGTCCTGCTGTGACATCATGCATCAGCCTATGACAGCCTGTTCCAACAGCACAATGATCTTATGAGTCATCAGTTGTATGTGCCTTCACCTAGCGTAGAGAAAACAGCCCTCACCTGAAGGTGAAGCACCCTCCAGCCCTTTCATGTGTTTTCCTGGATGAATTAATTTTTTAAAATAAATAAGTGATTTAATGCGGTTTCTCTCAGGCCTCAGTAAATTCAAAACTCAGCAAAGCTGCAGACATCATCTTTACTTACGCAAAAAGAGCAGTACTGATGGAGTGCTCATGGCAGTCTGAAGGACAACTACTCTGAGCACAAGTGAGTGTTGGATCAAACTGACCAGTAGAGTTTCTCGTCCAAAGATCTTGAAGTCAAAAAGCACAAAAGGATGCCAGGTAATAGCAGGAAGATGTAAAATATGAGTAACATATGGATTACTAGTAGCAGTGCCTGCACAGTGTAAAGCAAGCCACCCTTTGAGAAAGATGTCGATGTGAACAAGGTTGTGGCTGGGCAGAAGATGGGAGGATGTGCTACATCAGCGGCTTAGTCCTGTTAATTTTTAAATACTTGCTGCTATCTTAAAATATAGTAAAATTGAAAGGCTGCAGGTTGTACTACTCCTTCTGAAGCTGGTAGGAAAAATTACTCCTGTGAAGAAATACTGATGGAGGAGCTTAAAGAAAGGAAATCACTTACAATATTTGTGATTGCTTATGCTAAGAGAGGAAGCACAGTGTTGTCTTTAAGGAATACATGACAAATCTGGGTGTTTTATCTCAGTCCTGCTTTACCGCATTTGACAAATCACTTCTCCTTGTGGCTCTGTTGTCCGTAAGGAAAGGATATTGATGTTTCCTCTCACATTCTTTGTCTGACCTTTTCAGATTATAAATTCTGCAGGGCCAGGATATTTCTTTATCTTTATCATTAATGTAATATGCCAGTGCTTTAAAAGCATTAATGGATTATACCTTCACTGCACCTCTCATGATAAACACTAATAATAATAATCCCCATTTTGGAGATGGAGAGTTGAAACACAGCTCAAATTAACTGATGTACCCAAGGTCACACAAGAAGGCACGCAATGCATTGACCCCAAGTTTTGCCCTACACTTTTATTGAAAAAACATAGAAAACAGGTGTGGAAGAGCCTAGGAGAGGTTATTTTGTCTAACTGTCCTTCCAAAAAACTAAATAAACTCCTCATCCAGGATGTCCTGAAACACCTCCAGTAATAGGGATCCCACACTACAGAAAGCTGATCCTATAACCCCTTTGCATAATGTTACCATTATTTCCTAATGTCTGATGTCAATCACACATTACTGAAGCCTGTAATTTCTTGTCATAATCACAACAAACCCATGATTCGTAACACTTTTTTCCAACTCTTTTAATTAGGCCTCCTTACAGTGTTATTTCTCATGTGAAGACATATTGCACAATGATTTAAATTAAATTCTACAGCAACTCATCAATTTCTACTGCGGTAACCCGTGTCCCTACCCTGGCATCCTTTCACCTGTGCACCTCCAAGAAGTGTCAAATCTGGCTCTTCTCCAGGCTGGACAAAACCATCTCCCTCAGCCTCTCCTCACACAGCCCCTTCCCCAGCCCTTGACCATCTTCGTGGCCTCCCTTGGACTCACTCCCGTCTTCCTTCTTCCGGGGATCCCAAAACTGGACACAATACCCCAGATGAGGTCTCACAACTGGTGAACAGAGTGGAAAGACCAGTTATAAAGTGCAGAGAAATTGTACAGAAATTAAAGGCAATGGGGGGGGGAAATCTGCGTCTGGCCTAGCTGGTGGAGTCTGTTAGATAAATAATCAGCTGGTCAGTATTGTTTTGATGAGAAACTGTTTCCAATGCAATGAAAATGTTTTTAACAGGTTTCTCCTTTTTGCAGCAAATGTTAATTTTAATACCAAATGACTATAATAAAAAAATGCTGGTTTGACTATTGGAGGATTGGCTACTTTATCTATGGGTGACTCAGACTATTCACAGTAACCAGGTGATTTATTTTGTGATGGACATGACCAGAGGTGCTTTTGAGTCCAAGAGAGAAAACAATATGTAGCTCTGTCATGGATGAGAAGGGAATATGGAGCTCAAGATCTGTGTCTCCCATGAAGCATTACAGTGTCAAGTACAAATACATATTTTGGTTCTCATTTCAAAACATATGCAAATGCACTCCCCACCCTCCACAAACCAAAAAAAAGAAATCTGAGCGCCACAGGTTTTTTTTCTAACTCATCTTTTTAAATAATATTAGGCAAATACGATATCAGGCTAGTTTTGCTGATGAATGCTTAATGGTTTTGGCTCATGATTATGCCTCCAATGCCAGATTAAGTCAATAGCATTAGGCCCATTATGTCTCTCTCATCTCTGTTCTGCACAGTTCAACTTCAATAAAATATATTTAAAGGATATTTACCTGTCTCTGAGGGATGGTGTAAGGATAAATTCAGCAGTATTTGCACAGTACACTGAAAATATATCTGAAATTTTCAAAGCCACCTAGTGGATTTTGATGTACCATTCCCATTAATGTCAGTGGGAAGTGTATATCTCAGAAATCTCAGCTGTAAAGCACTGCAATACATGAAGAATAATGACGAACACAAAATTTAAGTAGGGAACGTAAGAAGATATACCAAAATCAGTATTCCACATAGACATTTTATTAATAATTTTAATGTCCTTATACGGACTATAGGAAATTATATCAGTAAAATGTGAATAATTTTTTCTAATTACCCTGTTAAAATAAAAACTAACCAAATTACTTTTGGAGATCAAATCCTACGATTGCCTCATTAATATTCTCTCTTCTCCTCAGGATGACCATACTTACTTCATGTTTTTATTAAATTAGGGGATTCTAGAATCAATTGTAGTAATTGGCCTAATCTCTTTAACAATGATTCTCTACACTATATTTGGGGAATTCTGCAATTTACCTCTTGACAGGAAAGAAGTTCTGAAGAGATTAGATTTGCTCTTTTTGAAAAGTCTGGCTGCTGCCTTATGTTTAAAATAAATTGTAGAGTGGAAATCCACAACTCTTGGCTTCCGTGAATTGTTTTCCCAACAAGGAAAGCAGAGAAGAAAGAAGCAGCAAATGGAAAAATACCTAAAACAAATCCATGTTTGTTTCAACGTGGATAAGTGTGTGGCACACAAAAAGAGACAGTGAGTAGCCTCTGCTGATGGACTCAAGGGGGCAAATACATAGTCCTCTTACTTCTTGGAGTGACAGGAAATCGCTTTCCTAACCATGTAGTTCTTACTAGTCCTGACTTTACAGAGCTGCACAGCTCTCTCCACCATTTGCCCCTCTGCTGTCATTCTACAGTTGACCTACCTGAAATTTTACTTTTAAAAGTGGAGAAACAGTTGCAATTGATTCTACAAAGTCTTTTCTTTTGGGTGAACCTATTTCATCAGGAATCACGCCAAGCAAAATCTAAACCAGAAGATCTCCAAAGTGTTCAACACTCCATTCTATATCTTGTTCCATGAAAAATGATTTTACAAATCTATTATGCGATTAGCACTAGTCCACAGTAGCCATTTCCATGAGAAGATTGGAGCTAACAGAGTACGACTGGGTAAATGAAATTTTCTGTCATCAAACTTGTGTCTTTGCAGCAGGTCTGAGTATGCTGACAGTCCTAACGCTCCAAGACAAGCTTACTAAGCTCCCTACTCTTCTGTTGTTACATTCTGAGCTGTAACGTGCTCTAGAGGCAACAAAAGTAAACAGAAGTGAACAAAAGCTTCTCAATGAGACACCATGTTGACTCTTCTCCATTAGGAACACATGTTAAATCTTCATTAGGACTGACACTGTGGTTATGTTCTACTTACCTGTAGTCTTGAACCACATTATCTCCTACATGTCCTCTAAAGCTCTGTATCTCCACACTCATCTCAACCCAAGGAAGCTGTGCAACATATGAGCCTGCAGCTCTTGCCATGTAACTACATCTCCATGAAAAAAACATGGGGTAACACCTGACTACAAGTGATGTGAATGGAGAATTCTAATTTAGGAGTATTTCATCCTAAATCTTCCCTGGTGTGAAAAGACCACTCAAGTCACAAGGCAATGGAGAAACAGGTTCCTAAGCTAGAGTTTAAGCAGTATTCCTTATTAGTATATTCTACTGCACTTGGAAATATTTTGTAGGCTAATAAGCATAAAAATTAAGTAACATGGAAACAAGGTTCCTATTATATTAAGGATTAATTGAATAATGATATGTTTTAATAAATGCTTTTATCCTAATTCACAAGGTTTATGAAGATTTGGATCTCCTCCAAAGTTGCTCATCCATCCACACTCTTAATTCAAGAGAGTTTAATAACTACACTCTGATGACTTTTAACCAATGGCTCCCCTTGAACGTCAGAAAAGCTCTGAACTTCTAAGATAAAAATGAAACAATCTTTAAAAAAATAAACCCAAAACAAAACACAATTTTTATAACTTTTTCAAAAGTAGAAATTATCTCTTGCAATTTTTTCTGGTAAGTATAGCTTCCCTGAATGAATATGCTCAAATTACTCTCAACTAAGTTATCAGAAGCAATAAAAATCCATAACAAAAGGAAACATAATGCAGCAGGGAAGGAGAACATTTTCAGCACATCACTAAGAAACCATTAGCAAATTAAAAAAATCAATGAAAGATTGTTTTCAGGTAATAACTGTCAATCTAACTCATGAAACTAACATACTCACTGTTTTTCAACTGCTTAAAAGCTTAATTCACAGGTGAAGATAAACAGGGATCCTCAACAATGGTATAATGCTATTAATGGGATCCTTTTGGTTTATATCAGAGTGGGAGGTATGTGCATCCATACAAGAAGAATGGGAAGAGTTTAATAGATGAACCTGAATGGTGCCAATGGAATAAGAATTCTGGTGGTCTGTATGAACTTGGTAAAACGTGCACTACAAATCCTCTTTGGTTTTTCATTGTATTTCAGACTGCTCCTTTTTTCAAAAACTAAGGAAAAGCAGCTCTGAGTTAATTAAGATAGGCTAGTTTGAATCCAGATGCTAAAAATGTTCATTAACAGTAATTATTTTTAATTTATGCAACCTGAGGTCAGACTGAGCCTAGGCTGGAAAATTTACAAAGATGCTCATATGGCATCAAGAATGAATTGATAGTGTTTACAACTGGTTTAGTGCATTATGTTTTGGGTTTTTTTCCCTTTAGTCCCTTTTCTGAAACAGTACGTATTGATCATTGCCAGAAGTAAGAGACAAACCTAATAGATAAACACCTTTTTGCAGTAACTAGTAAACCAGCCACTAAACGGGACTCAGGCTGCACTTGGAACATGGATTTGGTACCAGGCTCAAGCTGAACACCACCTGTGCAAAATTCCACTGCGATTCAATTACTACATATGCAACAGGACATCCAACTACTCCAGTGCCTCTCAACAATAGCGTAAAGTTAGCGTACAGTGCTAGCACTAAAAGCTGCTCAGGCAGCCGTGAGGAAAGGTATCTTACATATGGTAGAGAGCAGCGTGACCTAAGAATCCAAATGGCTATGGAAATGTCCAAGACCCTAGTCTAGAGTCATAAATTCCACATAAAAGGTAATCTCAGTCATTTAGAAGATGGTTCCTGCTCCTGCCTCTGTTGTTAATTCAGGTATTTCTGCCTGGTACTTGCCTTCTAGGGTTACTGTTTCTTTTGCTGTCTCCTCTGAAATAGCCATTTCCAGTGAAAAATCTCCTCGGTGTACCTGAGGGATATATATCTGCCACCGCAGCTACATTTTGATAATAGGAACTTTCACTAAGACAAATGATGCTGTGGTCCCAAAGTGTTCAAATCCACAAGGGTCCACTTTATGTACCTGGGGCAGAGTTAGCACTGCCAAGCGTATAGGAAGATGGCAGTAGGGTTTAAGTCATTCAACAGTTCCTTCGAATGCTGACCTTTGAGGGGAAAGATAAGCCCAATCTAGCTGTGCAAACCCAGAGTTTGAGAGCAATCCTACATCAAGATGGCCGATAGAGAGGAGATATAAATCTTAATAAAGACTTTGAGAGACTGCAGAAGTCTACTAAGAAGACCCTGCTCATGAAAAATGATCGTGAGCAATACTAACTTGTCAGCAATTGTTTCCAAGGACAGCATGAACAACCCAAATCAAAGGGCTTAGCTCTGCCTAACAGCCATAGTGCTGATGTCTCTGAGGAGATTCAACAGTATGAAGTGCCCCAGAGCATGAGTGAATACTGTTAACTCAGTTACTAACTGATGACAAGCATTTGAAACTTCATATTGTATTAAAGCTGCTCGTTAATTATTATCATAGCATGCTTGACTGGGGAAAGGCATGAAGGAGCTGCTACCTCAGAGGATCTAGCAGCAGGTAGCTGGAGCCAGCTATTGTGCCACCTTCCCATCACATAGGATTCTTTGTCTCCGCAGAGACCTCCCTAAACCACCTTGGCTCGTTCCTACTGCAAACATGTCAGGAAAGCAACGGGCAGGCTCTTCCCAGCAGGAACCACCTTTTGTGTTCATAACAGACACTAGTAAAATGGAGCTCTGGTCTACTCAGCAGCTTCAAGGAGTCATATTGGCCAAATTAAGCAGAATCCCTGGAGAGATTCACTATTTTGTAAAGGAAGATGTTCATGCATGTTGCCTTTGCAACGTTTTCATCCATAAGAAAACTTTTGTGATACAAAAGAAGCAACAAATGTTTGTAGTCCTTTAGATCCTATGGTTTTTTGGGGTGAAAAATTAAGGAGGTTGCTCTCTCTCTTGTTTCTTTTCTTTCTTTCCCCCCCCTCCCCTTTCTGGAAGGGAGACTTAGGTGATCAGTTTACCTGGAGGTCAACATTCACACACAAGCACTTAAGATCATTATCAGTTATTTTGTTTGGATGTTAACTATAAATTCTATTTGTTCATATCACAAATTTAAGAAGGCCCAAATGGACTCTGGGTATTATATTGAAGTTTCCAGATTAGATATTTAGGTTTTCATTGCTTTAACAAATTGGTCAACAAGGCCGGTTCTACATCAACATATACAGTAATAGTTCAGTGGCAGCGTATTTTCGATGAGTTAGATGATGGCTTCACAGTATCAGTTATCTTTAGATTTGTGAAATAGAACAGAGGAAAAATGATGAAGCACACTACTAGCTCTTAATGCAGAACTACAGAATGTATAATTTAGCATTTATTTTATGGCCAGCATTATCTATATAATGTGTTAGTGCACAAAATAGCCTATCAAATGCATTAGCAAACAAAAGCTATATAAAGACTCCTAGAACCAAAAGGCAACTTATGAATAATTCACATTGCCATGCATTAGGACTCATCCAGATAAAACATATAAAGTGCACTTAACTTGTCCCAAAGAAAACTTATAAATTATCTGAGTAATTGTATATAATATCAACATGATATTTCAGTTACTTTGATGGATAAAGTTGCTTTCTTGGATGACTTTGAATAAAATTCGCAAGCTTGCTCAATTTACGCTGACAGTAATTGCTGTACAGCTGCCTGATTTAGACAGAGGGAAAAAAACAGGATGCACTGTGCAAGTTACAACTACAGAAGAAATGCTGCCGGGCTACCTTTTGTGGTACCTTTTGTACTCATTGACAGGACTAGTGCCAGCTGTTCAATTACCTGTCTAGAATAGACACTTTTTTATTGGTAACTGTACTCAGAAAAAAAAATAAATTACTTCAGACTCATGTAGTATTTAGCACCAGATAATGTAAACACATATTTATTAGATTAACATGGAAGATTTCAGGAGTATTCCAAAATTATGATTACAGAAGTAATTATATGTTTCATGCCCAGAAACATACAAGTTATTGAGGAAGTTATGGAGCGCTCTGATTCTAAACAATTTGTTGAGTCATGCCTTTACCTATTTTTGATTCACTATCATTAATGAAATAACGTCAAACTACGTGTACAAGTCTGCAAATACACAAACATAAAGTGTTTCACGTATTCACAGAATTAGCTGTACACATTCTATTTTAGAGGTGTTTTTCACTTCCACACTGAAATCCATCCCTGCATTACCATTAGTTAGTCTAAGATGTAGCAGCCACAATTCATAGCATTATTTCTGTGGGTTTCATATTTTGCCAAGAAATCTACAAGTAAGAGCCATGCTGCAACAGTTAACAACTGACTAATGACAGACATATCAAGTCATCAATGTAAACGGAGGGCAATGGGGTGGACAACTGTGGTTACATGATTTAACTTTACAATGGAGGTCACACAGCCTAAAGAATATATAAAGTTCCCCAATTCATGCTTTTTGTAGTTATTAACTCTTGGAGAAAGTGTAAAGCATGACCCAGGATGTAAAAAGGGGCAGAATGTTGGCATTTATGCTCAGCTGACAAGTACTCATGCAGCACACAGCAAAGACTGAGGACTCTGGTATAGGCACACATCTTCTCAGACACATACAGGACTGCAAAGCATTAACATACTTTTAGGTAATCACTGTTGGGTACAAATATTTCTTCAGGAAATATTGCCATTGTCCTCAACTTATTCTCTTCCTTAGGATTGCAGCTGACTAATTACTGCAAAATAGTTTAGGAACAATTAAAGCATTTCTCATTGCTTGCCATTTGACTGAGAGCAAGTTTCTTGACAGAGTAATGAGCAAAGGCGTACGCTAATCACCCATTAACTGGTGGGGTGCTTAAACATCATTTCATCTTGCTCTAGAAAAGGTTGTGCACTCCTTAATTTAGTGACATTCATTTACAGGTTGGCTTATAGGTTGAAGGCTGCTCAAAACGGGATTCATATCTCTATTTGAATCTCAAGTGATACGGGGTACATTTGCTTTTGACTGCAAAGACTAGAAATTTATGCCTCCTCTTCCATCCTGTGGTCTTTTGGGAGGGGTATTTGTGCTCTAGAACAGGTGTAACAAACTGCAAGTCTAAGACATCGCATACAGAAGTTACACAAATGATTTCCACACTAAATATTCGAGCAAGATTTGCTATATGCAATAACCAAGTCTGGATTCTTTTCAGGATGTAATTTTGCTGTGCTTTACTGAGTGGAGCACAATATGAACTAATGCTGCCTCATCTGCCCTCAGAGGCAACAGATTCATAATTTAGGGAAGCAGCTCTGTTACCAGAAAAGCCTGAAAAACTAAGCAGGGGGAAGAAGAGCTTTGCACGTCCTCTCTTCATGTGACGCCCAGAAAGCAGAAGGTGTAGAGTGAGAGAGCGAACACTTTGTGCCATCTCCAGCTTTACCTCACATTGCAGTTGCTCCCTGCTCAGACAAGTTTTGCTCTACTTTTTTCTTTGCCGTATTTCCCAGTCTCCTTGCAGAGAATCTGCCGCAGAGGATCCTAAACAATTTATGAATTGTTACCTAAATCCCCTCTCACTGCTCTTTCTTCTGACTGTGGACGCTAACTCTGCTGAGACTCTGCAGAGCATCATCATGTCCTCAAAAACACTGGAAATGGGATTCACAGAATTCCTCATTGGCTGCTTATTTTTAATCTGGTTTTTTAAACCTGGTTTCCTAAGGAAACAAATCTCATGTGACTATGCTGTATGAGTGTCTGCCCTGCTCACTTTTGGACTTGTGGCTGTGCAACAAAACTTGGCAAAGAAGTAAAGTTCAACAAATACAGTAAAAGTCCCAGAAGTTTTGCGGAAATGGGCAGCCCAGCAGGGAAGACAGGTGACAGTTAACATCCGTATGGAACAAAGTGTTAGATGAATGAACACCATCATGTTAGTAGGCACTGGAGAATCTACCCCTGAGACCATTCACAGCAGTCAGGGTTCAGAAAATTCATTAACTACAGAACTATGGCTTTTAAATAAAGAAAATTCATTTTCACAAGATTGCTCAGATACACAAAACTTTGCTGGGAGGTTCCATAATCCTCTGTTGCAAATAAAATATGCACTTAACCTTTACAGAAGACATTTCACTTGCCTTTACTTTTTCTTTGTCAGTGAATCAGACTTTTAGTTAGCAGATCAATTTTACAAATTACATAACCACAGAGTAATTGCTTGGTACTTATTATAGAGTGCAGAAAACAAGACACAATGGGAGTGAGATAGTCAGCCGAGGGGGGTTGTTTTTTTGAAAAGTGCAGGATTTGGAAGATGGTGGAAGACTCTAGGTCAGCAAAAGTAAAAGCCACATACATATTACAGGATATCAGTTAATAGTAAAATATATTTTTAAATCCTTGGTCAGTCTAGGAGCTTCCTAGTGAGTATTTATAGACAATTGGTAGGTATGAACATGATAGGCAAGCCAATCAGAAAATTATGCTGAATCTTAAAGGGTGTGGGTTTTTTAAAAGCTATACTTCTATTCTTCCTGTAAGTCTTGCTATTATTGACTTGGTATACATAGGCTGGGGTTAATTTACACCTCTCTGTCAGTGACCCTTGTGGAAATGACAGCAAGGCAGATGCTGTACTCCTTTTGTACCTCAAACTGTTATGAAATATCCTCCAGCCTCAAGCCCTGAAACTCTAATTTCCTTCATGTTTGTGTGGAAAAAGTAGCCCTACCGCACTGCCATTCAGCAGAGGAATTACCAGGTCCCTTGAGATTATCATAACCTTTCAGTCACCCAACAAGACAAAACGAGACCATTAGGCAAGTCAAATTTTGCTTTGAGGCAGAGATTATTCAAGGGTGTTTCACTGTCATTGATCTATGCACGAACCCAATCCTAATCATTGCTGCGTCTTTTTCCTCCTCAGTGGATATTTTCTTCCCGGTATGCTTGTGCAGTGTGGAAACGTTATTATAACCTTTTTTAAAAAAATAGGGATAATCAATTTGCAAGGTAAAGCAAATACTTGTCAAAGTATCTGTGACTAAGGAGGGAACTGGGCCTGGCTCTCCAGTCATGCCTTGTCCAGGGGACTGTCCTTCTCACCCACTTCTCACGGAGCCTTAGGTTTGAGGCATGGAGGACACTGCACATAACATATCCCAAGAGAAACAAGGGGGTAGAAGGGGCACCATTTTTGTCAGAGGGCTATAAACTCCAGGTAGTTGCCCCCCACAGCCTTAGAATAAATGCTTGGCGTAACTAATCCCTGACAATATTGTAAAGATTTGCAAAGGGACTTATAGCCCATTGGTCTTGGAAAATGGTCTGAGATTATGAGACTATGCAAGAAGGTGGTGATGACTGCAACAGAAGCTTAAAGCAAATACTTCGAGTAGGCTCAAACCAGCAATGACCTGTTTTTCTTGATTAAGTTTTGCCACAGCAAGACCAGACAGAACTGCAGCTCCAAAGGGAGCTGTCAGGAAAATAAAGCCTCAGTATGGATTTCAGTGGCTGTAGCTGAAGCAGGAGTTTTAAAATATTTATAGGACATTCACATTTCACAAATTATAGGACATTCAACCAATCACATTGCCAAACTCTCTGAACAGCCATCATAGCGTGCCTTCCATTTTATATATACGCAGTGCTTGCTTTATGGCAACAGTTGAAGCATGAGGGTACTGTAAAAAAAAAAAAAAAGGGTTATTTTCTCCCTGCAGAAAAAATATATATCTACCACAAATGCTTAATAGTACCTTTACTTAGGTGTTATTTTATTGTCTGCTCAGACATCACATAACCCGAGCAGCCTGCCACCATCCTTTCATCTTGATTAGACTTTTTTGAAATCTGGCTTGTGACTGTGATGGAGAACAGCCAATAAAGACTGAGACAAACCCCAATCACAAGACTGGGCTTGCATATCTCTGGGAAATGTAACCTTAGGTCTCAAGCAGTCTTGGTGCTTTGGAATGAGACTCTTGCAAGTGCCTTGTGACTATGGAGATGGGAGTAGGAAGGTTCCAGTCCCTTGGCCAAAGAGATTGCAGGGGTCCAACTCTATTGCAAGGAGTTTTGCAAAACCAGAAAAATAATAGAATTTCTCTCCCTTAAGCAAAAAACAGAGGAAATCTTCACCTGGGTTAACTTCTCTTCCCAGTTAAGTTCCCTATGAATTTTGCCGTGCTCATGCAACCCAAACAGACCACCCAGATATCCGACTTCTGCTCGTTGCAAGACTTTTCTTTGCGTCCTTGGGTTACAAAGCTTTTTATCCTTTTACCCTGTGACTGCCCACCAGCAAAGCTGTCTGCCCCAGTTCTGTGTGCTGTGGCCCTTTACATTGTCAGGGTGGCCTTGTGACATTGCATTTGATAGGCAACTCCATAGTGCTACGGCATTAGATATACACTGACATTGGGGCTGGAGAAATAAAGAGAGACCAGCATACAGCAATAGCTCATATTACACACTTGCACTGATAGGTGCAAGTGGGTATCCTTTATAGGCGTCTCATGGGCAGGTGGTTTTCACACTTCAATCATTCCCTCACAATGTGCAGATTTCCACTTCAAAGATTTGGCAGTGTTGAAAAGAGGTTTTTCAACCTACACAGAGTTCATTTAAGTTAAGAGAGGTTCATCTTCCCCAAGTTTGTACTGCTGGAATGGCTTTACCACTGCAGTGTTCAAAGTTCTCTCTAAACACCTTTTGGTGAAGCAATACTGCTCTCGTCCCTGAGAATGATTACTGTACATGTACATCCACAGCCATGTGTAATATGACTATGGCATATATGGAATTTGCATGCCCGCATGTATAAGTAAATATATTTTTGTATACACATAAAAATAGCATACAAAGTTTTATGGAATTTGCTTTTGAATTCTTTTGAATCACGTTTGATACTAAGAACTCCATATCCATGTCAAACTGCTATTTTTTTTTAAAGTATGTACCTTCTTTGCTTTTTTTCTATTTTCCCCCCCGTATGGAATTTATGAGCATAAGACTAATTCTTGCCCCCAGCACTGCACTTGCAAATGAGGGATTTTGTCATTTATGAAAAGCTCATTTGTATGAAACATCCCTCAGCCAGGGTTCGGCTGAGTCCCAGACAGGTTGGTGCTTCAGCTTCATTCCACTGCAGGGAGGCCAGAAGAGGGATTACGGTTGGTAAGTAAGTAATGGACTTTGGTACTCTGTCAAGCCATATAAGAAAGTTATCTGAGCATGCCAGGAGCTTATAGATGAAAGAGCCTCTCATGAACGACTTCAGAATGTGGGAAGAAGAGACCTGTGAGACTTAATGATTCAAAGAAAACCTATCTGCTAGTTAGGAGATGAATCCGTAGATGACTGACCTAAATCCCAAGTAATGCTGAAGAACGGCAGAAAGACTGAGCTAAGTGCAGTCCTATCATTTAATCTTAAGTCTCTCTGTAGTCCTGTATGTATTACTTGGCAAAAGATAATACAAGGAACAATAATAAGATATCCAGAATAATGTAACAATACATGAAGAAGCTTAGCATAGACAAGTAATAACTGTAGGCTTAATCTGTTCTGTTTAGTTACACTAATAGAAAATAAAGATTTCCAGAAAACATTAACAGTAAAGAGATTCAAAAGAAGTGGCCTGGAGCTTTCTATAGGCAGAAGTCAGAAAGCCAGCTGAGTTCCAAATCTTTGGATAAATATACTCATTACCTTACAGAGAGTAAAATAACTTCATATTAGCAATACAGATATTTGTTTACCATGCTTGTATTGAGATAATTTGATAATACCATATTTAGTAGCCTTAGAGAAATTAAGCTAACTTCATACAAGTTATAGGGTAATAAAAGACAGACTGGTTTCGTACCAAGATGGTGTTCCTTGGCACCGAACCTGCTTTACATTAGCAGATGGCCTGAAAGCTCTCCTGAATCTTAACGTATACCTCCGAACTTGGGTAAGTCAGGGAAGATTTTCTCCCCGCTTAGGTTATCTGTCTGTTACTGTTTTTCTTCTGTTTTGATTTTAACAAATCCTCTTCTTTTTTGCATTTATTTTCTTTATCACTTCCTGTTCGCATAATCACACATTCATATATTCTGTGTGACTGCAATGCACAAATCTGTCACATCATCTCTGTATCGCCTTTTACTAAATATGTAAAATTCAAAGTAAAATTATTTGTATTTAGTACTGTAAGAGCTTCATTTCTTTGGAAAATGCTCTGCCTTTGAACCTCATGGTTCCCAACTCACATCTGGAGTCTACGCAGCAAATTGCATACTAATGTGTTATCTTGAATGGTATACGTACTTTGACAATACAAAACATGGTCATGTTCTAAAAGCCTTGCACAGGTATTACATCTCTTTGCTTCCATTATGGCACATGTTCCCATCAGGTGAAATGCTACCCCAGACTATTCTCAGTGCCGGACCTCTGGGGAGGGACACACTGAAGCTTTCAGAGCTGCAATGCCAGCTCCCAGCTGTGTGATGAGGCTGCAGGACGTCTGCACTGCTGTGGGCAATGGCCAGGTCACGGAGGACGGCAGTGCTTTGACCCTTGCAAGCCTGGAGAAGCATCATGGCCCATGGATCTGCAGGCTGGGTCCATCTCCCTCATTCGTCCAGTTCATATTCAGCAGGGAGAGCTTCACCCAGGCTGCGAGACAGGCAGACACTGTTTAAAAACCTTTGAAGAAACTGCTAGCACTAGAATGGAGGATGCCTGTTTAAAAGCAAACGGGCATAAAAATTCGAGTAGAGGAAAAAGCTAGTACTTCACATTATAATGCCGACTTTGCCATCAGTTCCTTTGGGCTGGTGTGTAAAGATCCAGTTTTCTAATCTAGAAGACTAATGCTAGGTATCTAAGCCAATTTGTAGACACGCACAAATATGCTAGTTTTGAAAGGTGCTGAGTAACTCCAGCGCATACAGCAGTAGATATTCACATCATGCCTCTAACTCTAGGAGAGATTTAACGTCTTTCTGAGGAGCCTAGCCTGCAAAATGAGGATACTGATGCTTGCCCGCCTCAGAGGGCTGCTCGAGAAATAATTACTGCTTGTGTTGTCCTGTGAAATTTCTAAATATTGTTGAAGGGCTGAGGAATAAATTCTGCTATAGGTAGCCTAACAGATTGTTTTCTCTGGACCTGTATCAGCCACGGCGCACAGATGCTGTTTCTGCTAGAACAACGTTAGCAATTCTCCATTAAAGCATTGCTGGTGCAAAAAGGAAATAAGAAACTTTTCTTTTTTCCCCCTAAGCAGCATCAAGCTAAATGCAATATAGTCTGCAAAGCAATTAGATGCAATACCATCATAGCTTCATGAAGGCTGCAATTCATTGCAGCAGTTGCTGTTTATCCTCACTGCATAGCACAAAAACTAGAAACTACATCTCTGAGATTGTTTACCCTCTGCAGATCTTGCCAAATTCTAAGACCATCGAATCCTGGGAATTAGTGACAGAAAATAATCCCAACTGTTAGATCATTTAGACCACCTCTTTACTGATGCAAGACTATTCTCCTAAATCAATACTTTAGTGTTTCCTCTAGGTCAGTTGAAAATTTTCGTATCATGGCAAAGGAATTTAGCTGCATCCCCTTGGAACTATTCCACAGCTGAAGAGGTGTTACAGGCAGGAAGCTTTGCTTTATATTCAGCATACATTATTCCATTTAAGATTTCTTCCTTAAATGTAAATTAAACCCTAACTTGTTATGACAAATATTTTCTTGCTTTCCTCATGTTTACATCTTTCATAAATATGTAGACTGTTATAAACCCGTCTCCACATTACTCATCATTAAATCAAAGCATTTTATACATATTTTAATGTTCTTTCATACACTAATTGTTCCAATCCTTTAATCATTTCCTCTCGCTCCACATGTAATCCTATGAAAGATTACTGAAGGAGACAAACAAATTCACAGCAGAAAGCAAAACAAACAAGGGTAAGGCAAGTATGATTTCTGGATTTTATACAGCAGGAAGAGAGGCCAAGAGGATCTCTTCAAGATATTCTTCGAAACACTTTTATCACAAATCAGGAAGGTGGAGTCCTCTTTACATAGTCCCAGTGTACAACAGGCTGACAAGAAATTAGGTTCGGTGAGGATGAAGAAGGAAAATAGGCACAGTTTACACATATCTGAAGGATACCAGCAGCAACACATCCACCTAGCATCCCCTGTGAGGCAGAGAGCCCTGGGCACAAGGCTGAGCCCGGACCTGCTGCACGCCGTGGCAAGGAGTAGACTCCTCGGGGGACTCTCCTGGGTCCCTGAGCGCTCAGTGATGGGGAAGCAGGAGCAGATTCATCGTCAGGAGCAGTCCCAGTGGTGAAAGAAAGAGTCTGAGAGTTTTTAATAATGAATTGCACAGAGCTCATTTTCCCTGGAAAACCTCCATGAGCTGTGTCTGGCTACTCAGACATGGTCCTTGCAACAGACTCGTGGTTTTAGAGTGCTTATAAGCAGAAACATTTAAAATACTATCAGTTTATACAGAGGCATGATTAGAAGCAGAGCAGAGAAATGAGTACAGGAGGAGGACTTACCACAGAAGCTAATAGCTGGTATAAGCAGTGAGCTGAGTCTTGCCAAAAAGATTGTGATCCCCACTTTTTGGGTAGCTCTGTCAGCAGGGCATAGCTTCTACCAGAGTTGTACCTAATATTCAGATACCAGGGTCTAATTTAGGTTGTCACCCAGAGGAGTTTCATGTGCAGGACAGCCAGAGCCAACTACACAGATTTTGAATCTCGAGAGCATCATGGATGTACTCAATGGATGCCTTGTATGCAACCCCAGTGCAAAATCAAGTCTATAATTTGCAAGGGTCAAAATTAATGTGCGTACATACCTAAGATGCAAATTCTGAGGCAATCATCAAGCCTTAGGGGGATGGACTGGGAAAGCAGAGGCCTTTGCTGCACTTAATATCTACATATATCAGTTTTCATATATCAGCTTTTGTAGTATCAAGATGACTAAATCAATTCCTTACAAACCAACAAAAGCTAGTTCACATTGAAAAGGCAAAAAGTTGTTGAAGAAGAATCCATAAAGAATTTATGGGTTATCACAAATGCTATGATTTGTGGGGAGACATCCATGTGTCTTTCAAAAAAAGATCTCAGCTTCACTTCATTATTTTATTGCTTTTAAAATAAGCTGAATTTATTCTAAGTAATATATGCTATTACTGCTTCATTTTCTGAGCAAACAAATGATTCTGTCAGAGCTGACAGGGAACACGACTGAAGCTGAGAGCTAGAAGTCTCTGTGTCATATCTCTTTGCACAGTACCTCTGTGAAGAATGAAGCACCAAAAAGCTTCAGTCCACGCTAGTGTGGCTTTTAGTTGCAGCCATCTATCAGTCTCACTATGCTCCAGGAGGGATTGCTCTTCAGTAAAAGAAAGACAGTGGGATGATGTTTCCTTCCACAAGAGGATTTTTTCCCCTATCCATTGCTATACATAGCCTGAAACTGTAGCAGATGCTGAGGAGAGTAGTATCCCATCTACTTACTGCCAATCAAGTTACTGTTTGAGAGATACTTAGTTCTCAGGAACAGCTCCACAGAAGCAATAAAAGTAGTGAAATTCAGGAAGCAGCCATAAACTTGTTTCATTCATGTGATCCAGCAAGTCCTTGCTCCAAGCTTTATGGGAACAAGAGAAGGAATGGCAAGAAATGCTCACTAGAAATCCTTTCCACACTCTGTACTGATCAGATCCCAGCTTCAAATCAAATGATCATAAATTCTATCATACTACTTACTTTCCATGCGATTTACTTCCAATACCGGCCATATTCCCAAAGGGCGAACCAAGTCAACTCTAAGACCTCCCTGCTTGCAAGGGCTCAGGTTTGTACAAGTCCAAAGTCTAGACGTGAATACCATCTTGGGGTAAATCAGCATACCCTCCTCTGAGTCACCGCACCTCTTTATTCTGTGGGATGCAGCTTTACTACACTTAATGCAGCTCAGCTACTCTAATACATTAACACAAGAGACGTTCAAAACAAATGGGTACTTTGAATGATAGAGAGCTTTCAGTAACAAAAACAGCTTTCCCAGACGGTTGAGACTAACAGTCAACATACTAAAAAAGACCTTTTTTCTCCCCTTCTCAGTCTCTGAGACTGACAGAATTAAGCTACATGGTCTCAAATGTACCCTAACAGGTCTCCATCCACCCTCCTGGTTAAATATGCCCTCTTGGGCTCTCTACCAACACGAGGGTGCCTGCTGGCATCACTCAGCTCCTGATGTTGTCCTTTCCTTTGTGCAGAAAATGGAAAGGGGCATTTCCTTTTCACCAACAAGCAAGAATGACAAAATCAAGACTGACTTCAGGTGCAAGAGACTCCCTTCTTCCCCCTTGTAGGTATTAGAGAACAGAGTCAACACATAGAAATACTTTTCCCCCTTGCCTCACACATGAGTCATTTGGAAGCCAAGAGTAATAAAAGGAAATCATAATCGGATTAAAATGGCCCTAAATACAACAATGGTTTGTCTGAAGCAAGGACAAAAGGGATCTGGGAGTTGCTCTGGTAGTGAGATGGAAAGGAAAATTCTTCTGTTTATTAAGCTGTGGTAAAGCTGTCCAAAACACTGGAAAGGGAGGAGGTAACCACCTTCCTGACCAATCCTCCATCTTAGGATGTCTTCAGTCTAGGCTGGAGGCCACTCTGATTTTCATTATATGATATGAGGTGTGGGCAAAAGCTGGCTATCCTGCCTGAAGACATGAACTGGTGACTGCAGGCAAAAAACCATCTTGTCCCAAAGCACCTATTAAAACATTTAAAAGCAAAGGGAGCAAGTCCTTAGAGTTCAGTAAACTCCAGAGTTTGCATAAACAAATTCTTTATGAACTGAAAGACTTGCCATTTTGTTTGCTGCCACCAGAAATCATTACTTTTACGTGGCTTCTACACTCACCAAATTTGTTTAATCATACAAATTTCCACATTTGCAGAGGCATTCTGAGCTATTAGCACCGTTTCTCTAATATGTACAATTTTTTTTGCCAGAAGGACACCATACTATTAATTCTGTACCCTCTCTAAATGCAGCAATTATCTACGAAACAGATATTCTGTGCCACACTTCAAGGATACTTTCACCTTCCCACCCTCCAGTGCTGTTGCTGGGCGAAGGAGGAGAAATCATCATTACCCTCTAAGGACACAGGGTCAAGAGGAGTCCCAGTGCAATCTCAACAGTTCTTAAAAAAAAAAACAACCACCAAAAGCAATAAAAAATGATTATAAGTAGGCTTTCACTGACTGTGTTATTTGCCATTAAATTCTGCACATTAGTTTGCATGAGTATAACCTATAAAATTTTCAGATTAAATATTCATTTTAGCACAGGGTGCATGCAAGATTAACCAGCAGTGGTGTTCCTCAGGTGCCAGCTTGGACCAGGCTCACACGCTTCGTTGTTTATGTAAACTATTCCTCGTATCAAAGATGCATGAGCCCTTGGGTAATAAACACTTGCCCTGCACTTGGAGGAGGCAAACTGTAACTGACTTGTGTAAGAAAGCCTCTGGAAGAAAGGCATTCTCAATAGAGATGCCAGCAAAAGGGAAAGGGCCTAGCATCTTGTATTGGAGAGGGGACCAGTTCACCAGCTGTCATACCGGCGAGCTCTGCCACAACACAACCTGGTTCCCACAGTCCCACTAGACCCCAGGGACCCCACATCACTTCAGGTGATGGGGAGGTAGCACGTCCCAAAGATCTGCTTTTGTACTGAGACCATGGCACAGGGCTGAGCAGGACAACCCATCTGTCTCAACAGGCCCTCAAAGGACCACAAAACTGCCAGTCAAGAGTGACTCAACCCACTGGCAGTCTGCTCTCAGGCAGAGAAACCCTTGAATCCCGCTACCGAGGAAGTGATTTGTAGTACTACAAATGTGTGAGATGGGAGCTTTCATTTTACATTAGCATTTTGTCAGTTTTTTAAATATGGGCAATAAAAACTCCATATTTTTTTGCATAAAAAGCTATTTTTGCTGAATGTAAATATATTTCAGCTTCATCCTCATTAACACTTTTGGGCAGACAAAACTGTTTTCAGTTCTCCCCCTTTTTCCTGCTTGGAAAGAGAGGGAAAGGGCTAGATCCTATTTAGGAACTTAAATTAGGAGGACTAGACTTGAGCTCTTTTATCCAATAGTGGCATACGGACCCTTTGTTTTATAAAACTCCAAGACTCCACCAAGAAGATCATTGTGTCTAGATAAAATGAATTAAAGGCCAAGCACTGGCTCCCCATCATCGTTTTGTTAGTGCCGAGAAGCTCAGTCCATGAGAGCTAAACACACGCTGATGCAGCCCATGTGGGCACTTTCAGAAAAGAGCAAAAGACTGAGCTGTGGCGGTGAGAGGTCCCTCCACCCTGGAGGGAAATAATGTAAAATCAGAGAAGCTGCTCGTGTTGTCCCTGAATAGGAGAGTTGAATTCCAGTGCTGTCCTCCCCCTTTCCCCTCTCTTTATCATTTAAAAATAAATGAAATCAGTTAAGAACATGTTGCACCCCAT
Source organism: Cariama cristata (assembly GCF_000690535.1). Taxonomy (NCBI): domain Eukaryota; kingdom Metazoa; phylum Chordata; class Aves; order Cariamiformes; family Cariamidae; genus Cariama; species Cariama cristata. The sequence goes on along the minus strand of NW_009604330.1, from coordinate 69,561 downwards.
TTAAATAAGAGTAGAATATTTGGAGCTACCTAACTGTGCACGGAATGTAGCTAAGCCCCTGTGCCACATAGCTTGTTAAATTAGATGCATTCACCCAGAAGATGCTCAGCATCTAATTCTTGACCTATCAAAGCTGATGGAGGTCTGCCAATGACTTAGAGTGGGCCAGGATTTTACTCCAGAAACCCCGGATCTCATCATTCACGGTGAAAATGCTGACTAGAAACGCTAAAGTAAATTTTGTACAGCATGCTGTCACTGCTCACAGTGATTACAAACAGCCATTAGCAGAGCATCAGCAAGATTGACTTCGAAACAGATGTGCAATCAACTTCTTAGCATGTTCTATCGTGAAATGAGATCACAGGTGAAAAGCGATGTACAAAAAAGTGAACACTTTAAAAAAAGTTTTAAATGCACATTTTGATTTGCTTGCTGAATTTTCCATTTTAGCTTTACATTACTAAAGCGCTTGAACTGCAGTGTGATATTTTGAGAGCATTATTTCTTCTGTAAAATTTTGTTTAAAATGCTACCCCTGTGCTAAAGAGGCTCTGATGTCATCCTTTGTATAACTGTAACTCATACTGAAACAAAGTTAATAAACAAGCAGCTTCTCCTATATCTTCAGACAAAATAACCTCCAAATGAAAGGAACATGCTAAGACAGCCAAAATGTTGGGAAGGGCTCTTTCCCACCAGGGAGGTCTCCTTGGCAGTTTATTGCTAGGGTCGTATATCCCACAGGCGAGGGAGATGAAGTCCACCAGAAGATCACCCTTAGGTTCCTGATCTGTGTAGCTATGTCTTAACTGCATTACAATCAACTCTATACAAAAACCTCACATTTCCAGGAGACTGAACACCTAACTTCATTCATTTTTTAACAATGCAGTTCATGAATTTTGTCTGATAGTGCAGTAAACATTTATAGATATGTTTAATTTTATGAGCAGTCCCCACAGAAACTAAAAGAACTGTTGTCATGAGTGAAACCACTTATGTGAATAAGGGTTTGCAGGACCGGTGTGTTAAGCTTCAATACTGGTTTTTAGCCACAGGGGTTTGCAAAATTCAAATGGAAAGCAGAAGCAGCATTTTTAAATAGCCTATGCAATTTCACTCATTCTACATTTTAATCTAAAGTTGCAATAGGGTATATTTGTAGATTGCTTTACAAAGTCCATTAAAAAAATTAAATCAAGTAATTTAAAGACTGGTCACTGAGATTTGTAAGCATGTGTAAATTCTCTAATCCAGTTTACATTTAACAGCTTTACCGTACTTGGGAGTCCCTTACTGACCTTGGGAAATGAGGAGTGATAGATCTACCACTTACATATGTAGTGAATTAAGTAGTTCCAATTTTGAACCCATACACCAGATATTAATAGTTAAGAGTAATTAGAAACATAAGAGTTCTAAAAGGAGCAATAAACAGCAACATCAGTAATCTACATTTCTATTGATTTATAGTTTGTTTCACTAGTTTCAAAACACAAAGGACAGGCCTCGACCAACTAAGACCAGTTCAATTAAACCTATCTTTGCAGGGAAGACCTCCGTAGCACTAACTGCCATGCTCAAGAACATATTTAAATGCTTTCCATCATTATTTTAAATCAATGCAGTTTGTTTTCAGCCATCCTTAGCAGCAAAATGCATCACACACACAGCAGCAGTGTCAAGTGGCCTCCCCAACATTCGGACTTTTGCAGTGTCATAAACAGAAAATAATAAGTGAATGATTTGCATTTATGTGCAATTGGTTGTTTTATAAAAGTTTCCCTGGTTCATTTGTGTGTGCGCTTTACAAGCGAGTCCTTTCAGTGGGGCTGAGTCCTGGGCCAGGGCACAAACCACCGGTCTGGAGGGGAGAACGGCAAAGCCTCCCGACTCAGCTGTGGGAAGCCCTTGAAAGCAGGGGACCTGAAGGGGACATGGCTGAATCTTTCCCAAAACATGGGGACTACAAGCCACATAAATCACTGTTGCTCCTTACCTGAGGGCAAAGGACTCTGAGGGACGTGAGCCGGTCCCAGCAGAAGTAGTGGTGTTGTGAGCTGCTGTATCCAAAGCCCGCCTTCCTCCTCCTTTCCTCCACCAGCTGATCACAAAGCCATCAAAGGGGAGGGGAGCAGAAAGCAAAGGGAGGACCACAAAACCAGAAATCCTGACCCCTCTGTTCTCTGTGCCAACATAGTAAGCAGTATCCCCGACATCCACCTCCCACCCCTGTACCTTGGATTCGGGGGTCTCTGTCATCCTTGTGCCTCTCAGCCCCCCATTCCTACCTGCCAGCACTAACCAGATCAGCATCAGGCAGGTTCTCGCTGCCCACGCTGCAGGAGGGCTGCTCCAGCTCCCCCCGGGCAGGCACCCATGGGTGCTGCAGGCTCATTCTCCACTGCGGGAAGGGAGGAGGTGCTCAGAGGCTGTCCAAGCCCTTCCCTGCCTGCCTGCGCTGAGGGTCATCTGAAGACTTTCAGATGCCTCCTCCCTCTTTCCCACTCTTCTCCCAATCGCCCTTCTCCCATTAGTGCCTGCTGCAGAGGATGAGACGCACCCTTGAAAATGGAAGCAGGGGGGAGTGCTAATTAATGGACTTTTGCACCCATTAGTCTCCTGCAAAAGCTACTAGAGGGATGGGCATAAAAGAAGTAATCGAGAAATTTCCCAAGATGCATGCTCCCTTCCTAAACCCATTTTTGCTCATTCAGATCTTGTGCCATCAGCTTTTACTACACACATATGCTTCCTTGGGCAGAACAGGCAGGGCCCCTGCAAGTTGCTATGACACAGCACAACCCAGAAGTATCTGTCCTGCACACTGCAAGGAAGTAAATAGCATTCTCCAAAAAGCTTTAAAGCTACACTGTATTGCTGCCTGATGGATGTGTTACAGAGAGCAAACAGAATATATGAGGCCACACTGACTGGAATTTGCACTCATACCCTATGCTTTAGCAATGAAACTGCAGGTCACTGCCACTTGAGGGAAGGTGAAAGCCTTTCTATCTCAAAGTCAGGATTGTAAGACTGGATATACATTCTGTTAACAGGTTTAAACATTTCAGCCTTGTTGCTTTTGGGGCTGGGGGGTCAGACTATAATTCTTTAAAATGATAATGTATTTTAAAAGCACTTAAATAAGACATTCTTTTTACATCTCAGTCTCTATGCATAATAACACAAGCCACCTAACATTTATCAAGACATATTTTTAAGAAGCAGTGAGACAGAGAAATTGCTCAAGAATCAGTGCTTTTATAGCAATTTACAGCCTAAAATACACGAATTATGAAGTAGGAAAGTACAGCTTCCTGATGAAATCAGTGGCAGTTCCAGGAGCGGTTCCTGAAGAGAACAAATTGCTTCAACCCACCACCATAAGCACTTTCCAGAGCAAATTATATGGATTTTTAAAAAAGGCATATTTACTCCAAACATCCCTTCAAATACTTGGCATGAAAGTCCATAACAGGGTTTTATAGCCGTCATAGACTATCAGGTCAAAAACCCATTTGAAAAAATGGAGCTGAAATACTTATAGGTATGATGGATCACAATGGGGTGTACTATTGAGTAAATAATGTGTGCTCTAAACATCTTCTAAATAAAGGTTTACACAAGAGACTCAGTGGCTTTGAAATAGTCATTATATACTTTCATATCAATTTTCATGTTTCCATGACAATTGCTTTACTTTTTTATTACTAACAAAATTTGGCATAGCGTTCCTTCCAAGCTTGGTGCAAGTGTTAACCAAATATCTCTGCATCATTAACAACCATTACTAATGAGCTCTCAAGGCAGCTCAGTATGTAAGTTAAATATTATAACCATCAGTCCTCATGATAGCCCAGCATGCCTATTAAATATTGTAATCTATAATCTTCATTATAATGACTGTAGGGAGATTTTTTTAAGCAAATGTACTCAGAACGGAGTACAGAAAGATTGATTGCTTATTGTTGCTGCTGGTTTTGACCCTATATTTTCCTGTTTTTTCCGATAACTTTGGCTTTCTGTCCTTAATTAGCTGAGTTGGCTGTATGTTCAAGAGTGTTCAGTTACCAGTCGCCTCACCAGCAGGAGTGGTTAGTTGCTGAACACTTTGGAAGATTTAACTGTCAGTGATATATGCCAACACTTTGGAGATCTGCATGAAACACAGGCCAGATCAAGAATTAATTGAAAACAATGAAAGGCTTCCCATGGATGTCAGAAACCCCTGGAGAAATAAAAGTGAAGTTTCCCTGCCTTTTGCTGAAGGACATTCTATTTGGTGTGAAAAATGACCAATACTTTTCAAGCAATGCTATCTTTGAGTGTATATAATATTTCAAAAATATCTTGAAAGCTCCATATTTTAATAAACAATTCCTTCATCCAATTTTTATTAATAAGTTTTTAAAAGAGGAGTAGATAATTAACAGTATGAGTCAGATTGTCAAGCAGGCATACATCATCATAGCTCCATTGGTTTCAATTTATACTGCTTGCAAAAAGGGCTCTCTATACCTTTCTGGAATCACAGAGTGAATTCATCATCCCCAAATAATTAAGGATTTAATTTAATTATCTGTTAATCTCTTCATTTTATGACTGGATTCTGAAGGATGGCAAGAACTGTGGAGAGCTATTGCAAGAGATGTTAATGATAAGTACAGTGTAAATCATAATTTTGATATATCCATAAATACTGAGCAAGTTAATGCTGAGAGTTAAGTGGAGGAAGGGAGCGTGCACCATATCATACACATATAATCTCCTGCATAAATATATTATGGCTTATTATAAATGCACACTCTGCACAGTAAAAGGTCTACCCCTTTTGTTTTAATCCCAACCATAATAGCCCTCTTCGAGATTTTGACATGCTTCTATCCAGAATATGTCTGGAAACAGTAGCATTTAAAACTGACATTTGTTTCTGCAGAAATTTAATTTTGAGCTATATTACCCTGAAATATCAGGTACCACAATGATGGAATAGGGACAAACGCTTTAGGGAGAAGAGCAGAAAATGTATCAATTAAAGGATGCTTAATAGCCTGCAGTTTAATAGCTTTTTCAAATAGGAGGTAAAGGACAAAGTGTTCACCTGCACAACAACATACACAGCTATATGCAAATAAAATATTTCTATCCAAGACGGACATTTTGCTTCTTAAAACTAAACTGCTCCCTGAGCTCATTTAAGTACCATGATTTGACTACGGTAATTATCTCATGTCACTTAAAATGATATAATATCTACTTATGCTTAATGGATATGTTTTAATTTCTAACGAAACTGTGCCTGTTTGCACAAATGAAACTTGTACGATGATTAAAATATAATTTTCACTCAGGCAACAACACTTTTCAACAAACAAAACCATAAATAGAGACATTACTTCTATTTGAAGACAGACATAAAAATGTGGAAATCTTCCACTACTCAATGTCCTGACTATAAATTACTGTATATTACAGAGATCAAACATTTCTCATCATTCATGGAATCTCAAATCAAAACCAACTTTAAATACTCAAATCAATATTATCAGGAAGCAAGTCAACAGATTTTTGGATCAGGGAAAATACATATTATTTAACTAATAATGCAACATAATTTATGTAAGTTAATTAACTGATATCAGAGCCTTATCTTTGGAAAGCAACCAAACAAATTTATTTAATGACTAAAATTACTTTAAAATTACTGCTGTTTGTGTCATATTTAACAAAGGGAAAAACTGACCACAAACTCCTCAAGAAAACCCACAAGAAACAGTTTATGAGACATCAGAGAGATGCCCATTTCACTTGTTGCACCAAATTAACTTCACATTTGGTAAAGAATCATCTGTTCAATTTCTCTGTAGTTTTATTTCCAACCTACAAGACATGCAACTGTTTCTAAAGTAAATATGCCCTTCTGTTATTATTTAATTCATTTGACCATCATGCTAGATTCCAATGCTACATGGGCTTTAAGCACATTCCATATAGTTCAGGTCTACAATATATCTCAGCTCTAAAATACAGCCTGACGGGAAAAGAGAGGTTTTTTGTAATGCTTTTTTTATATTCATCCACCGTTAAATGGCATTTTTAAAGGTCACAGAGGAAATCGGCTTAGCTTACTTTCCTCAAGGGTTTTTACTGTATAAATGTTGTTGTTTCAAATTCTCTAAAACTTTTCTCAAAAGTCAAATTAACCTGAATGCTTAATGTCTCCAGAAATTTCAAAGATGCAACTAATCTGCAAAACAATAAACATACAATCAAACCCTGCAATAAAAAGTCTGATCAAATAATGTGCATGCAGTGGGACAGCTTGTCCACAAACATCAAAATTATCTCCTTGTAATTAATTTGCTACCATTGCAATCTTTCTAATGGACTAATGCATATATTTCACTCACCCTCCATAATTTTTTTAATCTCTTCACTCTGGACAATTTGGATTTGTTCATCTCTGATGTCTGCAGGTCAAATATGTATCCTATATGGCTGTAAATATATTCTACCACCAGTCGGGTGCCTAAAACAGTAGAGTGATAGATATTCTTGAAAACAGAGGCACTCTCTGGCTTTTAATGCTGCTTCCAATAACCACACAGTTCACAGCTCAGCATAAAGTAACCAATAGCTGAACATGACTTTGAAAAAAAAAAAAAACACAAAATCCCTCCTTTGAGATCATAGAGGGAGAAGTCTTGATCCATCCAATACTTGATTTAGGTCAGAGGAAAAAAAAGATGCTATTATGTCAGCCATCCAACTTTAAGAAGACTTGTGAGCTGACAGTCATGGCACTTTAAAGCACTGTCATGATGAGCCTTTACAAAGGGATTGTTTTAATCCTATATAAAAAAAAATGAAAGCTGTATGAAAATGACATGATATTACAAAAATGTCTGCAATGTGCTGCAATGGAATGATGCTGAGAAATATTTCATGTGGTGTTTTCTACTTTATTTTTGTGGTTTCCTGAGTATGTGAGGTTTATACGATGGTGGGAGTGTGCAGACCTGTCATTCCTCCCCAAAGATTTTTAACCCTTTGTCTCTTTTTAAATAAAAAATTAAAAACCATATAAAACAGAAGTCTCAAAGACGCTAATTTTTAAGTTTCCTGAAAATCAGTGAGTAACTCAGGATATTATACTGATTCTTATTCTAAGGGAAAGGAGGCAGTGAGATTATCTATCCAGGAGGGAGATCTCATGGAAAGTCCCAGCCATGAAAAAATTTTGATCACAGTTCATGTTATCCAGCTCACAAGTTGCCATAACAGGGAAAAGCCATTTGGTTTCATTGTTCCTACACCTGGGCTTCTTATGTTCCCTTTTATAATTTCAGGAAACAGGAAAGAAAGCAGAAAGTGTGTGAAACACATCTCTCTGGTAAAACATGAAAAAACTCGCCATATTTTCAAGTCCATTTCTGGAATGAGAAAATAAGTTTGTTTGACAAACACTATGATTTATTACGGGCAGCTACAACTTCAAAGCTGATCTCCTATGGTGCCGTGATGCGCAATGAGCCATCTCCACAGATGTGACTATGTAGGGGACACCCTTCAAGTGTCAGCTCTAATTCAAAGCCTGGTGGTGTAATAACTCAGGTGGCTGGAAGGAAGTCATTCAGCAAGGATGCATAAAAGGGTTTTGGTTCAAGTGTCTGGTATACTGAGTGGCTTTCTCCACAAGAATAAAGGGCTGACCACTACTTTCTGATGTGAACGATATTACTTTGTTTGCCACATTGTGCTACCCTATATCTTGGTGTTACAGCATCACAGAAACCTTCTCTTCCCATCTTAAAGTACTTGATCAGATTACACTTTATACAAGGCCACATTTGATATTACCAGTCAATACTGACGCAGTCCTTATGAAACTTGCGCTCTCTTTCTCTGCAAGGAAAGGTCTAGACAGAAGTGCTGTGGGTCTGAAGCTGCAAGGTTCTACTTGTGCAACGTGTCATTACTTACATGGTATAGCAAAACTCTTAAGGGAACGTGCATTGACCAGTAATTCAGGACCTGACCCACAGTTTCTACTGGTCATGAGACGTTTCACTAAATGTAAAGTTCCATTTCACACATGGATACCAAGTTTAGTTGACACCAAGAGCTGTTATGTATGATTTTCAGAAGTGACAGGCTGGTCCTTAATCATCTTATTCTTACATTTGATGTCAAAGTCCTAATGTTGTTCCACTAGGAGCATTCTGATTTATTTTAATGGCAGTAGAATCCGACCTTTGTGTAATAAAGAATAAAAGTGACTCATGTCTTGTTTTTATCTGAAAGGACTAGTTATACCTCATTACATTCTCTGTAAGCACTTCATCCCCCCCCTCAGTAATCAGCTTCTCAATTATCTAAAACAACAGTATTCCAAACTTTAATTTTTCAGACTTAATTTTCAGTCATTCTAGCAATGCACTCTTAATCTGCCTGCCATTGAAAATCAGACAAGAATATTTCAAATTTTTTAGTGTTTGTTGTTAGTTAGATTAGTTTATGATTAGTTAGATGTAAGAGAATGTCTAGAAACTCTTCCTGATGTTATGTCAAATTAGTACTGAGGAACCAAGCACTTGCAGTTAAGCTAAATGCACACAAGTGCTGTTACGGGAGCAAATGCACCAACTGTAGGTGCAGCTAAGGTGCAGTTGTATGGCTTCTGCATGTAACCATGACTCTGACCAAAACAAGATTGACAGCTTTATGTTGATGCGTGCCTGCCCACTAAGAGCTGGGTCAGTACCTTAGTGCTATTCTCCTCTGTCCTATCTTTGTTTATGCATCACTAGACACCTACAGCTGAAGGTGCATTTTCCTAGATGCCAGTGATATCCAAAATGAAATCGAGTCATTGCTTGAAATGGTTCTTCTAAGCAGTAGAAGAATCTGCTTTATATTTCTCTGTCTTCAAAAGATGGACATAAGCTTCTGGCTTTACATACTATAATAAGCGAAATTGCTCAGGACATACCTTTTGCTTGGTGTGATCATGGCTTATAAATAACACTGCACATCCAGGCCAAGGTCAAGCCAAACGTGACTCTACCTCGTGGCTTTCTTCTTTGTGGTTTGAATGCTATGGTTAGAAGCCAAGAAAAATATTTCTTCTGAATTAAACTCACTTTAGAATCATTCAAAGTGCTTTCACCAATTTAAGGGCTTTTGACATTGTAATGTGCTGAAATGTGACTTTCAGCACATTTTTACCATGGTTTCAGGATAAAACCCTAATTCTTAAATAAGTTGGCATAGTTCATTCACTACACTCATTACACTGACAGGTGCACTTCAGGAAAATTGCTTCTCCCTAGATTTAAGAAGTCTGAAGCCCACAAATGCCAAAGCACTGGCATTTCCAAAGTATCACTAATAAGGTGAGGGAGCTGGAGGAGGTCAGAGTAGAGCCCAGCTATTAATGACCACATCACTCTCTCATGTCCCCCAAATCCTTTCCATAAACTCTGACCTCAAAATAAACCACCTTAGAGCAAGTATAAGGTGTCAGTCTAATTCCTGTCCTCTCTTCATTGAACCATAGGACTTCTATATAACCAGCGCTTTGTAAGAAACAGAGTCTGATGAAGAAAAGGAGACAAACACAGGTACAAAAAGTCATATTAAGGTTTCGTAAAAAAAAGCAATGGAACACTTTGGACATGAAAATTATCAAATTCTCCTCAAGTTCTTACAGATCATACTTCGATACTAACTATCTCCATTTGGTTGCCTTGGTGGGTTACACATTAACAAGCTCTTTGTGCCATCCAGAAATAACAACTGCTGTGGGTTTTGCTGCTTTGCTTCCAGAAAGGTGAGATGCTCAGCTTTTACCCAGTAATTTAGTTAAACATAATGGAGTGAAATCATCCCATAATATTTACTGCAAGCGCAAAATCTCACCTCAACTACATTTACTGAGAGCAATAATGCTATGTGTGTTCCTGTAAGTACATTCAGGTTCCTATAGCAGCTCTCAAATTAACACAAGAGGAAGAAGATTTGATTGTATTAATCGATCACAGGATTACAAACCACCAGTGAAAAAGAAATCTGCAATGCAAGGAGTTACTGGGAAAGTCTTTACTTTCCAGTAAAGACTGAGAAACATTAGTAGGAAATCTCAGAGTACTGCTGACACCTCATTTGGATAGCTGGTACAATTTTGGTCACTCGTATTCATGAGAAATGAAAGCAAAACTGGAACAGACACAAATAATGGCTGGCAGAGGATCGGGGCAGTGGAGAACCCATCATGTGAGAGAAACTACAGAAGCCTAATTAAAGTAAGGCTAAGAGGGAATATGACTGCAGTCTATAAATACCCTGGGGAAGGAAGCAGAAAGGCAGAAGAAGAGCTATTTAAACCCAAGGTCAACACCGACACAGGACAGATGTATACAAACAAGAAAGGACAAATGTAAACTAAAAATCAGAAGATGGTTTGTGATCATCTAACTCTAGAGTACCTTCCTAATAAGAACAGAAAGCAAAAAATGTTACACGATTCTAAGGTCACGGTCAAGTAGTTTATGAGTGCGATAGGATGACAGAGTGCCTGCAGTATGATAGGAGCAAACTGCCCTGAAAAGCTACTAGCAATTTCCTACTCCTCACAGTGCTCTTGTGACAGAATTAGGCAAACATCTTTGCACACTGGACCTGATGCTCAGCTACACTTTGAGCACCAGCTATAACCCTCTTTTTCTCCCGCAAAGCATACACTATCCCATGAAGTTGTCTTAGGACTGTTCTAACTTTCACCATCTACCTACGTAAGCCCATGGGTCCATATGCCACTACAGCACTACCTGCTCATCAGATCGTGACCTGATCACACCCATACACTCGGGATCAGTCACAACCGTCAAGTTAAAATTCAGAGCTGCCCAATTTCAGGAACAGACTAAAGGACAGCCTTACCTTCCACCAGAATTAGATATCTCCTTGCAAGCAAATTAGACTCAGAAGATGTGTTCACATTGCAAATCATACCTGAGTTTGAACCTTTGCTTTTAAAGCTAACTCAGCTCACATTTCAGCTGGTTGGCTCCCAAGCTGAAGGCGGCACAGGATCCTCTTGGTTCACAGGTGTGACAACACTCAACACTTGACCATTATCAAGTCCAAATGTGTCATCCTTAGCCTAGGGTTTATCATTACAGGAACACTATTTTAACAGCCTTCATCAGCCTTTAAACCTTTTCCTGGATTCCTGACCACAAAGGAAGGAGCAGCTACTTAGTTGTTTGAACATGCCCCATCATTATTAACAGGAGGAACTTGGGGGACAACATGATTTCTCTAACAGTTAACAGAACCAATATCTGCACAAGACCACGGTGACATCTAAGGTAGGAGATGCAGACAAGCAAAGTAAACATAAAAAACCCAAAGAAAAGCTATAGAGAGGAAATTATGGCTATCTGCAGTCCTGTTTGCTCATGAGGTTTTCATGAGTGAGAGGAGCAGAATCACACACTGACTCCCATCACAGTTTATGAACTGACTCTGGAAATGAGTATGGTACCGAGAGTCACAGCCCAAACCAATGAACAGGGAAAGTGAGAAGCTGAATTCATGGCAAAAAAACAGATCTAAAAAAATACGTATTATTCCAACAACAGCAGCACCTGCCAGAAGTAAAAGGAGGGGAACTGAAACACCCAACTCCATCTTATTTCATGAAGGTCTTAGAATTGCCGAGGCTTGGATGTCTGGTAGTATAGTTGAGCACTGCGATGAAAACGAGCGCAAACACCCAATGCTACAGTGATTGGTAGATTCTGTGCCCAAGTCTGCCCACAGGCAGCTGTGACTCGTGATCTGAAACCTGGAGAGAAAAATTCTCGCACCTAGACCTTTTCGCTATCTCTCCAGCCTGAGTTACTCATTGTTGTCCCCAAAGATGACAGCAGCTTTTGGCCAAAACCCAGAAAACTGAAGTGCTCTGTTCTTCCCTTGCCACCAGGACTGGTTGTACTCGGCCTGCCACTGACAGCACCGATTCTGCTGCATGTTTAGAAGCAGGGCTTTCCATGGCAATCTTTGCCCATTTGCAGCAGTGAGGTAAGTCACCCTCCTGCTGACTGCCACTATCAGGAGATTAATAAACAACATGCCTATTGCTTACACCGCATCACCCTGTCAGATGGTGCTCATGAGCTACAAAGATGGCTGAACATAAACTCCCGTTCACTTTACTTCAACAACATCAACAGACAAAACCAGGAGATACTTTTAAAGACGTTACTCCCTTAAACATGAAGCACGCTGCAGTGTGCGGCCCCATGGGTTGTGCCAATGCAACTGCTTGTGGGGTCACGCTGTGAGGTGGATCAGAAAATTCATCTTTTTTACCAGGTTATTTTCAAGACAGGTCAGTTCACTTATCAGCACATTGATCTGGCTCACAGCACGGCTGTGCAAGCAGTTATGTTGGCAAGCTGAGGATAAGCAGCTCCCTCCGCTGACATTACCTTCCAGCCCCTCATGCTGGGAGCTGCAGTGAACTTCTGAACCTGCCCCCTGCTCCTTGGAAACACCAACCCTCGCAGGGTGAGATTCAGCCGTTTGCAAGCAAAAAGCACTGGGAAGAAGTCACAGTACAGCAGTGTGAAAGTACTGAAGATCCTTAGCAGGAGGAGATAATGTATATTTAATGGTCTCTACTATTTGCATATATATTAACTTAAATGAATACTTCAGCCACATCTACACACTGTGCTAGAGAAATATGAAAGGACAAAAAAGTCTTTCCTCATATATGAGTGTGCACACTTGCAGGCATCAAGCCTTTGCAAAAAGTAGCACCTATTGCTTAGTTATTCAAAACCACACTCAGTGGCTGATTTCCAATCTGCAGGAGATGTGGGAGAGAAGCCTTGAAAGGAGCATGTGCTCTGGGTGGAACAAAATACTCTGAGACAGTCTGCCATCACTACTGTCTGTCACAAAACGCCCCATTTGTTATAGACTTTGTACTTTTTGCAAGCAATGTCTTCATCAAACTCAGCTACACAGATTGTAGGGTTCCGGCATGAGGCATTTAATAGGGTCTCCTTCCCTGCATTGCATATGTTTTGCATCTCAGCATATATAAAAGCTGTTGACCTCAGAGAAGAAAAAGCAAAAACATTCTCACATCTCCACCAGCGTGTTTAGACCACGGTATCCAAGATACCTAAACGCGTTCATGAAATTCAATTCCAAGAGGCAAAACCTCCTTACTCATATTTAAGGTAAATACAGTCAGTAATTAATCAAGTTTTTTTTTATTTTGCTTTCTAAATCAATCATCTGAAAACTTCCATTCTCACTCACGTGGCAGTTCCACAGCAATAGCCACTCCTGATTTGCACCACTGGGTTCACTGGGAAGGAACTCCCGGCTCCTTCACCAGCAGCACCAGTGTTATGTGAAATGCTGTGGCATTCAGGAGTCCAACGTCTTGAACTTCTGGACTACAGAAAGGACTGAGAGCAGCAGAAAGACTGAAGACTATGGGGTCTGCTGTCGACTTTAAGAGACATCTGGGTGAACTGCTCATCTTACTTGGGAGCAAGAGGGCTAAGGAAGTGAATAGGAGAGAGAAGTGGATAGATGGATGCACAGACAGACTCACAAAAGACAGTGCAAACCTCAGCTATGCTGAAAGTATACTATGAGACTAAATTTATTACAAATTGTTAAATCACAGAATCGATTTGCTTGGAAGAGACCTCTGGGATCATCGAGTCCAACCTTTGCCCTAACACCACCACATTGGTCCTAACACCACCATGAACATGCATAGAAATATGCATAGACAAGAGGTCTGCGGTCCGTGGGAAGGTGCATTTGTCTTAGTTACCAGATCTATCCAAACATCTCAGCTTTCCAGGTACCCTGCAGCTGGGGCTGCCCAGATGAGCAGTAACTTTCAGGACAAGCAGCTTCAGGGCTCTGCTCCACTGAATTCCTGTAGTTTGACCGAGCTCAGAAACCAGGGCACTGTATACCTGTTCTACATGTAACAAAATACAGTGAATTACATTCCACCTTGTTGTAAGAAAGTCCTGGTTCTCTAAAATAAAATAAAAACCGCTCACCTTACAAAGTAGGAGTAGAGAGTTAAGCTGTTCCTGTCAGCTATTGTCCAACCCTAGTTCAGAAAATTCCACTGATGGAGACCTGACAACCTTTGTAGGCAATCTATCCCAGCCTCTACAGCTAGAAAGATCATTTTTCAATCTCGTTATTCTATGTCATGCCTACACAAGACCTAAGGATAGTTTTTCCCTCTCTGTAATGACTCTTTAGATAAATAAAAACTGTCACTGTGTGTGTCCTTGTGAGGGAAGGCATTTAACAATACCTTATTTTACACTTTACAAATTAATTTTCCATCCATGGTATAATAATCATTCTCAGACCTCCCAATATGTTCTTTTATAGAGGAAGTTTCAGTTTCTCTCCCTTATTAGGTACTGATAAAGATTTCTACATAGTATTTAATGGTGTGTTGCTCTTTGGAGGAGTGCGTTTTGTCTTTCTATATTATGTTGCTCTCTGACACTCAGTGGTGATACAACACTGTGCCTTGCAGTTTTCTGCTTTTGTTTATACATCCTGTGCAGACCTTGGTTGTTAGGAACGATAATGGGTTTCCAGCCCTGGTATTATTTCCATTAGAGTTGCTTAGCCACCTAAAGTCAGCTAGTCCCCAACCATGGGAGACAAAAATTTATAAAATAAAAGGTCAGCAAAACAGACTTAAAGAAAATACACAGCAAGCTAGTTTCTACGCCTAAGAATATAACCTGTATTTTAGATAACCAAATATTGAATTATAAGGAACATGAAATATAAAGCAATTAGGACAGACACAGATGTAGTGACTTTGGAAGATACCAGACTTGGAGAAGGCAGGTAACTCTCTGTACATCTAGCGTTGTGTAACCACTCCCTCAGGGTTTTTCCACCTCCTTTAAAGGACAAACTCTACAAGGGAAATAGAAGCCCAATCACTGTCTCTGTTCAGATAGATTTTTTCATCTGAAGTCTCCTCCAAGGTGACCAATTAATGTTAATCCAGGGGGCATTTTGTGTGATCAACCATTAGTGATGCAATCAACCCATTCATGGCCATCTACTGCTAACACATTTTGGTCATTATGAAGACGGATTATTTTGAGCTGCTAGTTAAAAGTAAAAAGCTCCTGATCCTACTCCCATAATCATCTAGACTCTGTTAGATATAATTACTGCCATGCGGTAAGGAAGACTAAGGAGAGGGGTAGACCGAAATATGTCCCCAGGTGCCTCAACTATTTTGGATCTTAATTCTTTAAAACCCCTTATCATTCTAAAAATATTAGCTCTGCCACCAAAGGTGGGACTCATTTGGCAAAACACAGACATCTGCCTTGTAGAGGTGTCCATCTGAGCTAGCCATCCGGACTCCTTTTGCAGTTGATGGAGCTCAAGTCAGTGGAGTCACTGGCTCCTAAAGCAAACATGTAAACCTGGTCAGAAGAGTCACGACCTGGAAGTGCTGGTATTGCTCTTTTGATTAGAAAGGGAGCCTAGGGTGACTAGCTCAGATGGAAATGTCTTAGCTTCATTAAAACTAATTCCGCCTCGTGAGTCTCCTGAGCAACTTTTTACCTCTGATAAAATCCATTGCGTTGCAACCCTTGCATATTTTTTGCACTTAGAGAACAGGATTTGTGTGCGCATCTGGATGCACGTGTGCACATGAGGTCAGGAGGAATGATAAATGCACACAGGGTTGGATATAGCAGATACTGATATCCCACAGGGAAGTGCATTTCTTTGCTCTATTTACTAGAAAAGCAGAAATGCTGACAGGCTCCTTGTGCCACTAGATTTCCTAGCAGCTGCCCAACACCCATCTTAGTGGTTGGTTAGGGCACTTGTAGCACTCTCTAAATACTTAATATTTTATTCCTCTCTTGAAGCATCTGGTGTAAGTCACTTCTGGAAATAGAACACTGGACCAGATGGAGCATTAGTCTGTGACATTCTGATCTGGTAATTCCTATGTCAATTTTTAGAACAATTTAGATGGGCATTGGCCACAGAGCCCAATCTGAGCCAATTTTATTATAGGAAAAGGATGCCTTTCCCCCCTCTTCCCTTCCTACTCAGAAGATTTTTTTTTTCAATGGAGATTTTCACAAAACAGTAGCTGGAGAGAAGAAAGGGGCATTGCAGCCTTCAGGAATCAAGAGCTGGGCTCCCACTGCTACTTCAGACACACAAGGAAAAGGGGAACATTTTTCACAGTTGTTATCTGCAGATTCGATAGATGTCTTTTAAACTTTTTACAAGCTTAAATACTGTATGATATGTACCAGTAAATGCAGTGTTTAGTAGTATTAGTCAGCATCGTACAGATGCCTGAAGGTTCCCTTATGAACCCCAGTTGTGTTGGCTGCTACTTAGAGGGACACAGGAAAAAAAGACTATATTAAAAGATGTAATAAGGCTACATTTTTATAAATGATCAGTAATCCTGAGCATATCAGAGTCCAGAAGGTCTAGCACAAATGATCATAAAGGGAACTGATTTTCACTACATTTTTGAATATCAGACTTCTTTCCATGTTACACTTAAGAATAAAGGCATCCCAAACTATCAGACATCATTGAAATGCCATTCTGCAATACCAAAGTCTGCTCTAAACAGCAGAAACACAGTCAGAAGGTTAGGTTGTGCCCCCACTTAAGGACAGTTTGATTGATCAAGGTCAGCTATGTATAATACTGACAATTTTATAGCGACATAATTTTCTCTAATTAAACCATCAGCTTCTATCTAGGTACTTCTCCCTTATGTTGTTTTTGCTTATACATCCTTATGACGCCAAGCTGTGAAAAATTGTATGGGTCATATAATCTTATCATTGTGCTGTTCTTACATTAACATATTCATTCCAAACAACATAGAATAAAAATATGAACAAAAAAATGTCATGACTGACGTAGTGTAGTTAGATGTGAGTCCTTGCAGGCACTTTAGAGATTAGCAGTGTAACAAATTATTAGTTCCTCTAAATATCTGGATCTCACTAAAGAAACTAATCATATAAAACTGAATCATTAGCCTTTGGCAAACTGCCTCAGTTTCTGCTAGAACAGGCTGGTACAAATTGAGAAATTGAATGAGGTTTGTGGTTTGGTTTTTTTTTTCTTTAAAATAACACAGGAAAGTGGATAATTTCCCCCCATTAATTTTTATAAACTGAATAAAGCCTGAAAACACCCAGTAAAAATAGATTTGTTGTTTTCCAGCTGAACTCATGAAGGATTCCTTGTTGCTGTATGGCCTTTGAAAATACATACTATGATTGCACTCAGAGGTTGATATGAAAATTCGTATGTCATTTTTTGGCTGGTTTTTGTTGCCTTAAGTTACAGTGATCGAATGTCAAAGTGGTGACTTTGCCAATGGGTTTCACAGGGCTGCACCAGACATATTCATCACTGATTAAATGGAATTTGCTGCATGAACTTACTCTGGGGTGGGTTTATACCAATAAGGCATCACACTGAGGAGAGAGGAGACAAAGCAGCATCACTACCGGTGACATCAGACATGCATCCCTCCTTCCCATTTGATGCTGTAGAGGCACAGCAGAGTACTCTGGAGCAACCAGAGGCAAATGCCACCCTCATATGTGACAGTCAGAACCCAGAGAAACCAAGTTTTGGGGGCAAGGGGGTCCTGCCATTTCTGTACACCTTTTGAAAGAGAGAGTCATTGCTCAGAGAGCTCAGACAGGGCATATTATCTTGCCAAAATGCATATTTTTCAGCTCACCCCTCACATCTGTGTGGCCTCTCTTCCAGAGCAAGCATTTGCCAGAATTGTTTTTCTGCTTCACAATAGAAACCAGTTGGACTAAACCCAGTCTTGTGAGAGTGCATCTGCATGGGCAGTCCTGAGCAGGGGAATGGCATCCAAGGACTGTTTATCTCAGAAATGTCACTTGGAGAATTTTTTTGTGTTATCTGAATAGCCAAGTGTCTGATTTGCACTGAATTGAATATTCTGACTGCATTTTTTCACATAAAGAATTAAAGTAGCGTGAGATAAAGGCCTGAACGAACAGAGTCTCATACAGTAGGTTCACAAACTTCATAGCAACCCCCAAATCAACCGTTCCAGCAATGGAAGCACCTGGAGATGGGGAAAGGGCAGATGATGCACACACAGAGAGAGCCTGCATTTGGCAAAAAGAAATATTCATATCAAGGGGTATGGAAAATTCAGTTCTAGGGCTTTCTGCAAAATATGGCATAAAGTTTCTGGTTGCTTCGTCATACCACCCCATATCTCCCAAAAACCACCTTTGCAGCAGCAGCAAATTTCCAGTGCATAGAGAAGGACAACCAGGGCAGCAGCACGGGGTTGCAGTGCCCGAGGGCAGGAGGTAACCTTCCAGGAGTGCTCCTCCTGGGGTCACAAATGTTCAGGTTGGGATGTGCTGGGTGCCCTCTGGAGAGACAGGACTGTACATGGTACGGCTGTCTCTACCTAAGCCTTCCCACAGAGTGGGGAGGGAGAGGAGGCCGAGAGAGAAAGAATTTATGAGGAGGGATAGGAAGGCAAGCCTGGAGCTGAAAGATACGGGATAAGAAAGATCCTCTTAGAGCACATCTGAGGAGATTGAAGGCCAGGGAAGAAAGAAATAGAGAATCTCAAGGAAACAGTGATAAAGCAGCCTGGTGAGAAGGATATGAATAAGCGAAGGTTACAGAAGGGGGAGGTTGCTGAAAGGCGAAGAGAGGTGCCAAGAGGAAAGACACCCGGTCCTGACAAAGTGAGGACAGACAGAAGAAATGTTGTTATCTGGGACAGAGTAGCTCCCAAAATAGAACATAATCTTCTCCCCTATGTAGAGTAGGAAATGGCGATTCCTATCTGTAGACATGTTTTAACAACTTCCACATTTTTTCCTTTTCCCCCCCCTGCTGCCTCCATCAAAACCTTCAACCGTTTGAAGTTACATTAAGCAAGTTCAAGACTATGCTAATATTCATGTGGAAAAATTCATCATTTGTGTGTGGGGTAATGCACATTTGTAACATTACCTTCACCTGCACACTGGGGCCAACATTTCTGCGGGATGTGAGCGATCTCTGAGCTGAAGTGCTTGTGAAGGTCATCGAAGTTCAAGAAGCAATCCATTAGTTAGAAAGGCCTGTTTTGGAAGAGTTCTGGCTGTTTTGCCATGACAGATGACTTTTCTGAACTGATTTCTGAAAGGAATAAGCCTTTGAGAAAATCATTAATTCCATTCTCAATACAATGAACAATAAGGGGAACAAAGAAAAGGCAATGTCCTGCTGAGTACTCTGAAAGGGTACAGATTTCCTTTTTCTTAAAAGACAATGTCAGAAGCATAACTGGGCAATTTTTACCACTTTTGTTGATTTTTTCAAGTGTTAGAAGACGGATGCAATCTATTCAGTACGCAAGTGGGATGATTTAAAAAAAGCTGTTTTGTTGGATCTCGTGGCTGGTTTGTTTTTTTTTGAAGCTGCCACTCTTCTGTTACCACTGGAATTTTGTGAGCTAGTACAAGATTTTGGGAGACTCTTGTGAGTCTATCAGAGATAAAGTTGAAGTGGTATCACCAATCCAGGCAACTTTCAGTGAGAAAGAGGATCCTAAGAAAGATCAGTTTTGTCATTGGAAACTATAGCTCACACTGCTCTCCTTCAAAAGTGATGGGTTTGGGAATGGCTCAAAAAACCATGGGACATCTATGCTTTATTTAAACCCCAAATCTATACTGCATACAAATCACTGGACAAGTAAATACGTGCTCAGGTTGGATTCAGTTAGTTAATTTCTGGAGCCCAGTAGGACAAAGCGGACATGGGCTTCTCCAAAGAGCTTTCCTAGCTCCAGAAAGTCTGACTCACATGGCTGGTGATACCTAGAGGTAACACCAGATAGCGATGTTCGCCAGATAAGCTGAGTGACTCCCTACCTAGAAGGGTTCTACACCAGAGATTTGCAGACACCTGAGATACAGCCATTTGCCTCATAGCAATGTGGCCTTATGAAGCCTAGAGATGGGGTGCTGTCATTTCCCAAGCTCAGCTCGATGCAGTGGCAGGAGGCAATGCAAAGTCTAGATTTGAAAAATGGGGAGTCAGAAGAATTTCTAGGTCTGGTTGCATCCATCAGACCCCAATGAGGACCTCCTTGGCAGCCATCACAGTTGAAGTGTGTTTCCCATCCATTAGGAAGGAAATAAAAGACTTGTCACTACAACGGGCTGATGGATAAAATAATGTATCTTGAAAACATGGACAGTCAGGAGGAAAATCAGGCCCCAAAAAATTCATATTTCTTCAGAAGCACTGTGTTAATATAACAATTTAAGTAAAATTAAAAGAAGAGAAAATACGACAGGACAGCAAAACTTGGTAAGCTGATATTAATGGCCCTGCCTCTTGTAATGGTCAGAAAGGGAACTATCTAGACCAGGAGACTTATTAAGTCTTAGAGTATAAGCAATATCTCCTTGTGAGAGCAAGAAGTTCAATTAAATAATCTGAATGAGTTTTTGAAAGTTTAGCCACGGTAGCTTATCTAAGGGAGACTGCCTCTGAAATGAGCCTCCAGGCCCCAGTAGAATGTGCTTGGCTAAAAGGTAGCAAATTCCATCAAAACCATAGCATTATCACTAATGATGCTACTTCCTGAATTCTGGAGGACAGGGGACAGCCCTTGGCTCAGGAGGACCAGCGGTGAGATTAGCTAAAAAATCACTGGGTCTGTCAGAACAGTCAAGCTTCTAAAAATAATGCTTCATTATGGGTAAATTACTTAATTTCAAGTCGCTTCATGGTGTTCAGCTTCCAGCAAGGACGGGATTTGCCTTCTGCCATACAAATGACCCTTGTCTTCACTCATTCACACATGCCTCAGAAAGAAACCAGTAAGAGGGCAGCACTGAAGGGAAACTGAGGCACATGGGACTGCAAAGGAGTGACAGCAGAGGCGCAGAATAACCATTCAGCGTCCTTTCAACACTGACTCTTTGAGTACATTTATTTATTCTAAAACCAGGTAATTTTTTCAAAGTTTGTTGATTTATTCTTTCTCTTTTTTTTTTTTCCTGAGGTTCAGATATTAATTTCCTGTGTATAACTGATGCATCAGTTAGATATATTTAGTAAGTGATTTTTTTAATCTGCTTTTGGAGGTATATACATGTATCCCATGTCAACCTCTGTACATTTATCCAGGAGTTCTAGATTGTCAGTTACTTACATCTTTCACCTGATCACCCTATAAAGCCAAATGCTATAAATTGGTTGGTATGATGACAGATCATTGCAAATTTCTGATAAGTCTTTAAATTTTGAGCTGAGGGAAGAGAGTGAGAGCTCATTACGCATGCCAGACTATCACCTACTGGTTTTACATCTTAAATATTAGCTGTAGTTCCCTGTGTTTATTTTCCTCCCTTGTAGCACAGTTTTTATAAAGCCTTTCCAATATTATTCATTAGACTTGGACAGGCAAAAGATGCTAGGGGATCTGGGGTTTTTTTGTTTGATTTTTTGCTTTTAAGCTACTACCTTTTGCCCTAGGAATTTCTTCCATTGTCATTAAAATGTTATGAAATTAGGGACAGCAGGGAATCTATTTGAGTTTGCAGTTTCAAAGAACACCAGCTCTACTGTGCTCATTATTTGCCTTTTTGCATTAATAATTGCACAAATGTCGTACAGATTTGATGAAAAAATGCACATTCTTATATCTTCTTCAATATCAGAGAAGCAGTCATATGAGTCAATAGAAACTGTTTTCTTTTGATATGGGTTTAACTCTTGGAAAAGAGTGAAAGTAGTGAAGGAGAATGGGTTAATAAAACCATTGTAAATGAAGACAAGCATGAAAAAAAAATCCAACCAGCAGAAATGAGGTGGAAGTAACCCTGCAGCTCAATTCACCAGAGGTAAAAATATTTCCATGGCAAGAATAACCAGTATTTCAGGCTCTAGAATAACCTTCCAGTGCATTTCACACAAAACAGTACTTGAAGATATTTACAGCAGAACCAGACAAGACATTGCACAGTAGGGGATACACAAACCAGATGATCTAATAGATATTTTCTAATTCCAATGCTTGATGGCTTTGACAGAAGAAAAAACCAATTGTTTCAGTAAATACAATAAATCTCTTACAATATCAAGCAATAATGCAGCAATTACTAAAGGTCATGACTGTAATTAAACAGCATTATTTACTTTATTGCCAGTGCCTCATTTTCTATTAAGTTAGTTGCTAACCCAGCCAAGCTAAGAGCCACTCTTACATCTAAATTTTTTTTCAAAAAATCTTTCAGAAACTTTATTGCTGGAGATTTTCACCTCTTTTGCTCATGCAATGCTTAGAATTTGCACCTTTTCACACCATATAACAATACATAATACCTAACACTTTTTGCAGTCTCAAAGTTAAAATTAATTTTCAATGCTTGCCTTGTATTTCTTGCTGTATTCATTAATGTTTTCAGTGTAGGCATACTCGTCTGATTTCTACTTGCTTTTCAAGTCCTCTAAATCACATTTTGTTAATGAATCTTGCCTATTACTGAAAGTACAGAACAAAATCATCATGCTAATTTCTTCCATCTTTTTAAATGTTTTAAATTCCTTCTTTTTAAATGTTGGGATGGGGACTGTTTTCCATCTGATGAGGTGTGAATACTCATTAGTAAACTTTACTGTATTATTTTGTCAACTGCTACTTCTGACAATCACATTTGTGCTACTATTGTTCAGAGCCTTGATTTCCAACTCTGTACCTTTTTTTTTCTCTGTTTCCCTAAGGTTTACCTGCAGACGTACATGGAGTTTTGCCTTAGTGCTGCAAAGGTTATTTCTGGATATGAAATTCATGTCCTCAGCTCCCCTAAAGGCTGATGAAGGGAAAAAGTCATTAAAAATTCCCTGAGCAGACCAGTCTCAGCTACTATGGAAAATACCAAGAAAAGGAGTGGAATAGTTGGAGCCCATGAGTCCTACAATATGAGATACATAAACCATGTAGCTCCACACTGCCAAGGCGTCCATCGCCCTGCTCAAGCCCAGCAGCAGGGCTTCTAAGGAGGTTGCCAGAGGGCTGTTTCTGCTCTTCGTTTTGGACTTTGGAGCTTATCTCAGTCTTCCTTGTGAATTTAGCCCAGAGCTATTTACAAGTGGAACTGATCCAAAGTGAGGATCAAATACCTGCTCTGAACAAGCAGTTCCTCGGGCAGTTTAACAGCCAGCAGTTTGGACACTGAGCAAGCACAGAGATTTCCTACAGATATTACGGATCAAACTCTTCCCAGAATCGCACTCCTGAGCCAATCTGTTAGGCACAACATGGCCCTGTGGTCTTTTCCCCCAAATACATCTTTTAACTCTCCTCACAATCACACTATTCAAAATGTTTTCTAGGTGGTCTCCAGCCACAGTATATTTTAGGTGTATAATCTTCATGTGTTAAAAAAAAATAATTCAGCACAGCCAGAGATGCCAAAACCCAGAATTATCAGGGACCTGGTTGCAGGGACAGAAAGTCAGCAGAGATCACAGAGGAAGAGAGCCAAAAATGTCGGAAACTATGAGACAAGGAGGGAGATGAGGCTGGAGAGCCTGCAGAAACACACTCGGGCAGTGCAGCCTTGCAGTCAGACAAAGCTGGGGATGGAGAGTCCTGGGTTGCTGTTCTCTGGCATAGCCCATCAGGGTGACCTTAGACAATTTTACCTTTTATTTTATGAAAAAGAGAAAAATCCTACACTGCCATGGGTTTGGTGTGCATAAGGCACTGTAACACTCCTTAGTAAAGCAGCATCCCAGACACTGCAATTTGGACTACCTGGTAGCCGTGAGCTGTACTCCTTCTGGACCAGACAGAATAATTGCTAACTTGCTAGAACCACAGAGCAAGTAGCATTACATAGCTCTTAGTTACATTGAGTACTGCAAATACTACGACTGTTATTCTAAGCTATAGAAAAGCCTCCCCTATTTCAAATGTTTATCTCAGCTAAACTGAATGCTTTGAAGTCTTTGAATCCCTATTTCTCAGCTAGACTATGCAGACCTTCAAAGACATCCATGGACGTGGGAAAGGGGAGAAAATGACAGAACTGAGTTCCCCTTCTGCTTTTCAACATTCACCCTGTGCAATAGATTTAAACAAATTGCAGGACCCAGGACAGCTCAGGAGTCCAAATTTTGCAACTTGAAATTCCAAAGTATCGCCCTTCTATCTCGTATCTGCATTTCAAATGGTATTTACCAAGACCTTCAAATTTTTCTTTATAACTGGTTATTAATCTGACACAAGATTTTGCAATACTTGTGCATTCAAATTCCTGCATAGTTTAGCAGATACATCTGACCTTGCTATTATCCTTCCTTTAGGAGATTTATACAGCATTCCTTCTTTGGAAAGATCATTAATTAGCATGCCAATAGAAAAAATGAAATTGCCTGCCATCTCCTATGTAAATGCTTCCCCATCTGTTCCTTTCTCATTTTCTGTGTGCACACTCTACCCAAGGTAGCTTTAGGTTTTATACTGCTCTTAGAAAATAGTACATTCTTTGTTGTGCAATTTAAATCTGTTAAATTGCGTTGCATCATGAAAAGTGGCTCTATTAAAGTAATATATAGTTTCATGCAGTCTCTCAGAATCTGAGCCAACTTCCAGCGAAGTTGGTGGCTATCCTTTCTTTAACATCTACGGATTTCGTTTAAGGTCTAAAGAATCAGTTTTTGTTATTTTTGCACCTAAAACTGCTATCAATAATAAAAAAAATCTGCAGTTATTAATTAATAACAACTTATAGTAGGATTCTAGTAACAGTCCAGTGAACTCTACTGGAGTTTCCAGGTGGTACTGTAACACCCTCCATAGTTCTTTGTTCTGCTGTGTTAAGAGAATTATAGGTTTTTTCTTACTCAGAAAAGCATTTATATGGGAGATTTTTTTTCCTAAATTTTGTTAGGGATGTTCAGAACTGATTTTAAAAGTGACTACTGTTATTTTAGTAAATATTTCACCAAAAGGTGGCAACTTCGTGTAGCAAAAATGTAAATGCCCATCTTCTTCCTTGAATTACCAAATAGCTCAGCAGTAAATGATTTAAGGGGAATCCAAAGTAGTTATACTTGGCAATTCTGCTAAGGGGTCAACGAAGATTTATTGTTCAGTTGACTCCCATCCCAGATGTTTTGGACTACCCCATGACATACAATGGCAACAACTTCTCATGGCCTTGGCTCTTCAAGCAGAAAAGGCATCAGAAATGCTGGTTGACCTCAGCACTCAGTTCGGACTAGTAGGGCACTTCTGAGGTGGATCCCTTGATAGTCCTCACCTACTACATCTTGCTGCAGCACAGATCTAGCACAATGAATAGAGCCCTTTTGGATGAAATCAAACTGGCAGACCCACTCCAGATGGGCAGATAATGTGTTCCAGCCATTAAGGAGAGCATAGAGGTCCAAAACAATGGACTGTGAAGTCCTCCAATATGTACTAAGCACTCGTTCCCCAACGATTATGCTCTCGAAGCACTACAAGCTCACGCAATACCCAGAAGAACTTCTTGTACAGTGTGGCACAATGGGGACAAATGTGTCCGTCCCTATTCATAATTGCTGTCCTCCACCAGTCCCCATGGGGCTCTACAGGCCCATCACAAACCTGGAAGGCCTGGTGATGCTCTAAGTGTTTCAGTTACTAATAGGAAAGATGGATCAGTTACTGATCACTGTCCTTAGAGGAGGGAGGAGAAGGGATCAGGACAAAAGCTGTCACCTTACTGGGGAGAGAAGCCAGAGGGGAGGCTGACTTGTGACGAGTATGTCCCTCTGTCCCACAAGGTGTTAGGGATCATCTGGCTTTGCCTCCCTACTACTCCATAACTCTCACCCACTCAAGCTGTAGCAGCTAGCAGAGCTCATGTTTCCACTCCTTCCTGCTCTCGCCTCTCTGCCATTTCCAAGTAAATCTTCTATGCACCAAATGCTTGTTGACCCCCGGCTGCCTCCTGAATCTGCTGCTTGTCAGATGCATTTGTCACTTGCAAACAACCCAGGTCCTGGTCTGAGGTCTCCTTAGGACTGTTGAAACAGCAGTTGCAGGCACACCCCAATGCACAGACAATGCCAAAAATAACACAGGGAGATGTATTTGGAGTAACCATGTTTGCCCAAGGGTATGGGAGACTAACGCCACTAGGGAGTGGGAGTGTGCATTTGTGAGGGTATGTTTATGTGGGGTTCAAGAGATGATACAGGAACTGGGTCAATGTGGCATGTGGTGTATGGTAAGGTCATGATTAAATGTGAGATAGGCTCCATCATCATCCCAGCTTATGAGCCAAGCGCACAGGGAGAATACAGCGTCTCTGACAAAAAAGGTAGGGATGCAAAGACCACAGAGGACCCTGTCCCTGGTTGGAAAGGTGCCAACATGCCTTTTGAGTTTGAGACTGGAATAATGAAAAACATGGATCTCGTGAAGTTTTCCTGGGAAAGCTTTCTGCGAAGATCATAAATCTAGCACAGTGGTCCCCTAGAATCTGCACAACAACTGAGAAAAACAGTTTACACCATCATGAATGATCTGGGTTGAGCTGGTAATATGCTTCAATATCCCCTACACAGTTTGGGAACCCATGGAGAGTAGATGGTCAGATAGTTTTGCCATGTATCCCAAATGTCTTACCAGCAGTAAAGGGTTTGGAAGATGGCCTTGAAAAACTCAAATCATGTTTTTGCCCACAAAAGACTACCCTACCCGAAACTTTTGAGCCCTCAATCGGAAGGAAGCAGGAGTTGTGTGGCTGCACACTGCAATAACCACTCTTTTGAATACAAAAGGAGCTCCCAAAATTTCACCTAATGATAAAATACTGCCAACAGCTCTCAGCAGAGGGTCTCTACTGTGCAACTCCAAATTCAAAACATTTTGCACCTACTTCTTGTCATCCCATGTCTCAAGGACAATGTGGTTCCACCAGCTTGAGCTTGTCTTCCAGCTTCAAATCTGCAGTTGCCCTGATGCAAAGCAGCTGCATCAGTGCTGTAGCTGCAGGATTGATCATGAAATTCTTCCCCATAATATTCATTTGTTTTGCTGATGACCAAATGAGGAGCTGGGATGGGGTTCAGAAACAGGTGCCATGGTGGTATCCATATGCAAGTGGGAACAGAATGGACAGGAACAGAAATAAGGCTTGTTTCATGTGCCAGGCCACACATAGATGATGATGGAAGAACAGCAAAATAGGACTGTCATCTGTATGAAACATGGTGCTACTCCCAAGAGTGGTAGGTTGAGAGACAAGCAGGACAGAAGCAACAGTTTGTAGGACAGCTTTTCTCCAGACAGCTTCAAGTCATACACATGGTGGAGATGTGTGGTCTAGGAGACAGACTAATTTTAATCTGAACTGGCGTAACTCTGAAATGTGCATAGTGGAAGATCCTCCACATCAACTACTTTGCTCTACTCATCTTCTCCTGCTGTGCTACATCACCTGCTGATTAGTTTTGTCATCTTTCCAAGGAGCCACACCCTGTGTGGAGAATGAGGCAGCTGAATGAATGAGACACTGTGGTGTCATTTCTAAAACAAAACTATTTTGATTAGTTTTCAATCAGATTTTCACATTTTGGTGTCCTTTAAAAAGCAGACATATTTTTCAGGGGCTTGGCAGAGAGGGGGCCAACCCAAGGATGTCAATACCCATTACATTTAAAAGCAATGATTTTCAACTAGAACATTATCATAAATGTTTCTGATTTGGGAGCCCAAGATATTGCCCACCTGATTGTTCGTCATTTCCCACCTGGGAACTGAAGCCTTGCATGATCAATCCAACATGTTGCACAGAAGAGCTTTGCTTTGCAGTGTGGTTGTGTGCTGTATCTTTGCTTGAGATTTCCCCTTTATTTCAGGTTGAAAACAGTTTCCTGCTCACTTGTGTTCAATAAAGTTTTGCATCACATTTCCAATGAATTTTCTGGACACGGATTTTTAAAAAGTAATTAGCCAAATATATTATCAAGTTGTCTTACTCATAAATATCAAATAGTAACATAAAAGAAGCATATGCTGTTGTGGTTCTCCAACTGGGTGCCAGATGGCAAAACTAAGATTAAGACAGACTCTGTGTTAGAGTCACTTAGGAATATACCACTCAAATAACTTTTTCTTTGCAGTAGGAAACACAATTTCCAGAAAGATCAACATTTGCCATGGAAGACTTCTGCTCACATATTTCAGTTTTTCATATCTGCACTACTGAAAGACAACATTTTGGTTTGTCAAAATGAATGCAAACATCTTCATCTGGGTTACCTACACACTGGTCTGTCCTCATCCTGAGCTGCTGGAAGGCTCTATTTGTCATAGCTCAGATGTTCCGTAGCCCCATTTTCATTACAGACCTGGTTCTCAGGTGTCACAGTCTTGGCTATGGTTGATATGAGCACAACAACCACCTAGCACAACACCCATGCATGTGTTCTCTATGCACCAAGGACATGCCTGGTGGTGGAGCACATGGCCTCTGAACAGCATGTTCAATAACACATTTGAATGAAATCAATGCATCCATCATAACTATTTAAGCATCTGAAACAAAATTGGTTTAAGGACACGGAGATATTCCCCTTCAGTCAAACAAAATGTATTGCACGTCAAATCAGAGATATCAGAGATTCTGATTTTCCAACCAGGTGTACCTCACTGTCGAGAGAATGGGAAGATTCTCCAGTGTTTATACCTCCAGATAAGACAGGATGTCTTCCTGGATGACAAATTGCACCAATTGCAGGGTTTGACCTGGTGACAGGTGAAATTTTAAAAAAAGATTACATGATCCCATGGTCATCTTACAAAAAATAGGAACTTGAAAAGCACTACACATACAAAATAAGGACAAACAAACCGTGAACTGCAAATGATCTTCAAATGAAAGACAATGTTTTTTTGTAATGAAGTTTACAATGTAATGGAGGCTATTCCAGGGTGACATGTTACAGACAGTGACAAGACTTCCAAACTTCGATCACCAACCTGACACCTCCTGGCCAGCCAGTTTACCTCGTCTGCTACCTAGCTCATCAGGTTACTTACTATCACGCTACCCAAACCCAAATTTAAGTTCTTAAAACTACCAGGCAAAGTAATGGATTGGGATTGTTCTGTCAGTACAGCGTGGCATGATCTCTTTGTTTATTAACAACAGTTTAACGATTTTCAGTTCCCTGCCATTTTAAAGCCTGCTGCAGAATATGTGCACTGCTCTGTTTGCCTTCCCCTGTGCAATCTCTGCCTCTTCTTGCACGTAGCATTTTCCTAAAAGTTTAACACCTCATTAACATTCATTTCTAACTTCTTGCAAGCTCTGGTTTCCAGACTGAAGAGGGGAGCTCTGTCAGCTCCATATGCAAACAATGTCTCACCAGGTTTCTCCTCTTTCTTATCAATGTTACAAGAAATGTACTTTCTGCTGCTATTCATTATCATTTTCAGCAGCTTACTCAGAAGCTTAGAACTTTCCTTGAGTGTTTAACCACTTCTATTTTCTTTTGTTCCCTCTACAGACACAATGTTTTGTTTTGAATAAGAAAGACCATCACAGAGTCTTTGTGAATTCAAAAACATTTCAAAAAAGGGCCTTACGTTTCAACTTCAGCCCCTCTCACCAAAGGCAACACTGGAAATGTCAAGGAAGGAGTTTCTATTTAAGGTCTTAAGAATAACCTTCATTTAATGTTACCTCATATTTCTTCCTATCAAAGCAAAGAAGAAAAGGTTTTCATTTTGCAGTGAACAAATTATGCTTTTGTAATAGGCTCATCAGAAAACGAGTCTGCATTTCTACCATAGGTTTGTTCTGCATATCCTTGATTTCTAAAATCCTTTACTTGGAGGACAGAGGAAATCTGACCTCCTCATCCCTCCAAGCTAGCTGCAGCCACGACACATCACTGGGTGTCTACACCATGCAACGTGGCTGTGAACGTGTATTCTGCATGCAGAGGTGCAAATGCGGTGGGACACCGCTCTTTAACCTACACATATAAATCTCCACTTTCCTTTCACTCCCAAATGCATAAGTTTTCCAGGACCCTGGAATCCTCTATACCATAAAGCAGCCTGCTTTCAACAGCTTGCTCTCAACAAATAAAACAAGTAAGGATGGAGTTCTGAACTTTCTGTATTCTCATGTAAGTAAAAAACAATTAGTCTGATGTGCCAAAGAACAGGGAACATCAAGTAATCTCAGATCATGTTGACAGACTCTCCAGAATATCTCTAGAATCACAGCAGTGGCAATCACGATGCGTCATGTCTTGCTGTGAGCCCATCCGTTCAGCTCTCATGAGACACTAGAGTAACCCTGGAGGAAGAGATCAGATCTGTACTACTGCTACATCAGAATAAGGATGTTATATGGTGTTTTCTGCCATCTGTTCTCTTAGGTTGTTCTCTGAGCATCTCATGAAGACATAGTAAAGCATTCAAAGACACTGTAGTAGTACAGTGTCACCTTTCCTTCATAACTGCACAGTGGTTTTGCAGAAGTTAGGAGTAAAACCGAGTTCTCCTGAATGTTTCTGATACATATACAAATAGCCTTGTGTAGTGTCCGATAAAACTAAGTAGCGTATTTTACATCTTATAGTTATATTTTATAGTTGATTTTTTTCTTCTCTTACTTATTGTTTGCATTTGGAGTAAAAGGCTGTGTTTCCAGAGTAGCACAAACATCAGTCTAACTTTCAGTTGAACGTGACTTCAGCACATACTTAAAAGAAAGCAAAGACCATTCAGACTGACACCAGAGACTGAACAGCAGAACTTGAGACCTGAAAAACTTCCCTTGAGTTAGTGCGTGCTCTCCATGTGAGAGAGCATCCTTCAACAAACTCATGTGTCTGGTTTGACCACAGAGGAAGACACATTATCAACTCTGACTCATCCATTACAGCAGCAGCGTGAAGATACCGAAATGATTACCTTCTGCATAGAAAGTACAGGAGTGATTTGTGTCTCTCTGCTTAAATTCTCCATACTGAAACACAGTGAGGAAAAAGTAGGGATCAGCTCTACTTCTATTTAACAGGCTGGGGATGTAGCTGCAGCGGTCAAGATATTAGCTTTATGCTACACCCAAAAGTCATAACTGAGAAAGGACACTGCGAGGGGCACTCACTGCAGGTGCTTCAGGAGTGTCTGTAAAATCCAGCGTGGTGCAGTGGGGACGTCAGGCACAGGCAGTCCTGCAGATAACTGGGAGGCATGCACGGGAAATGCAGCAAGAGAAAGGCAGGTTCCCCTCCCCAGTCCCCTCAGGGGCTGGGACAGTTAGTACCAGATGCCAGTGGGTCCAGATCCTGGGGGCATCGACAGCCTCTGCAAAACCTCATCCCATCTCCAAGGGTTTGGCTGCCGGTGCTCCAGGCCAGCTCGGATGTGGTGGGGCTGCAACCTGGGAGGAGGCTGCTGGGACAGGAGCCATGTGAGATAAGTGGGGAGAAGCCTCACTGAAGGCTGACCCCTTCTCTCCAGAGCTGCCTTTGCTCCAGCCCTTGCCCTTTGTCTTTGCCTGGGCGATACTGAAGCTGCGTTTGAGCCTGGCCATGTGCCCCGCTGGTTCCAACTTGCTAATTTGAATTCTAGCTTGATTGTGGACCTATCTCATCCCACAGACATGTCTGGAGACCTGGCCTGTTGGCAAGTCCTGGTTACCATCCCTGGACCAGCTCTGCTCCTTGCTCTGCCCTGCCTTGCCAGCCCTGTTGGCTCCTCAGCTCCTGGCTGACCTTTCATTGCTGACAAGACCCACTGTGGCTCCTCCCCAACACACTCTCTCTAACAGGATCCCACAGCCACCCCCTGCTTAAAACAAGGGATGTACCACTTCAGGATGGATCCTGAAATTGTCTAACAAGGTATAAAAATAGCTTCTGTACCTCAAAAGTGAATTTCTAGAACTCCCAAGTACCTAGCAATTCAAAAGGTTGTTTACATAAATGCTACATGGTAGTGTGACCAAAAAACACTTAGATTTGTTTCCCGCCTTCAAAACTACTTCAGAAGCTTTAGAAATTCACCTGCCTACCTCACATTCAAAGAAAATAAACCCACAGCTTTAAACGCTGTATTTAAACCGAACATTTTGCTTTATTTCCCCTTTCAAAAGAAACAATTGATGTCAGAGGAAAGAGCATGACAATGTGACATCGCACAACCTCCTCTTGCCTACGTTTTGAGGACTACTAGAAACAGGTTGGTCCCTCGCTGACCTCAATACTCAAAGGCTGAAGAGAACAATCACAGCCCTGAAAGCAGACCAAACAGATAAACAACAAAGAACCTAGAAAGTATAAAATCAAACCCTTTTTCATAATGGTCACATGCAAATCAGAAGTCTTTGATACTCACAGTGATGCTTAAATTCACTTAAGCATTTTGGCCATTAGATTTCAAATTCTCTGAGTGGGAAATATTAAAAAAGGGTTCAGCATCACCTCAGAGTCCCTGAAATCCTTACATCTCGCTAGACTCAATGTCCACTTCATTGCAGGGCTGCAATGAATTTGGGATGAGGGGGCTCAGTATCACCACGAGTATCATAGAAAAAGCTGCTGGTTTTAAACTGAACTGAGTTCAGGACATGTTGTCGTATTTTCACTTGAGTCAACAGTGCCTAAAAAAAGTAGAAATAGCAACACAGAACTAGTAGGGTCTTGGATTAGCTACTGTATCCTTCAGATTCTCCAGGGCAGAGACTTTTCTTGTTCTTTAAGTTTTTTAATATGCAAAGGTGATATTATTTAGCAGAGTGATAGTTCTGTAAACAAGCTCCTCAACAACAAAAAAAAGCAATTACTTACAGAAGAGGTAATTAATGATCCTTACAATTTTGCACACAGTCCTTTCTGAAATTACAGCCTGTGGACTAGTTGTCAGGTACACATCTACCAGGAGGCTCTCCTTGCCATTAAGCACTACCATTAAAAAAAAATAAAATAAATCCATATAGAGGACTAGAGAAGAACAAAGAGACATGGAATGAAGTGACTTCCCAAGGACAGCTGCAGAGCACATGCCTCCTGCAACCCAAACCTTCATCTTCACTGCATCCTTTCTTTGTACCCTATGTAAACACACACTTTGGATTTTGAGCAGTTCCTTCATTCTAACATCATTACTGGCAACTGTTGAGAAGCCCAGAGCACAATCTGTTCCTACTGAACTTTCCTTAATTGTCACTAGATGTAGTCTTAATGGGTTGCCTAAAAGTGTCAGTAAAAATGAGAGAGAGGACTGCGGTTCAATGAGGTTAAACTTAAATTACAATCTGGGCTCTTATAAAGGATCTGAGAAAGACAGGAAGGTTCATTCTTTCCTGTTTTTACACTTTTTAATTAAGCATGGCTTGAAAAGCATCTTGCACCACCTTTGAGCTCCTCGCTTACTTACTCTTCAGGCTGAACTGACCTCGCAAGAGAGGTGGTGGACAGTTTAGGACACAGCAGAAAGTCAGCTGCCACTTTTCAGTGCAATTTAAGGATGAGCAGAAGTTTCCCTTCGCTCCAAAAGCCATCCAAGCCTCACAAAGAAAAGTCTGAGAGGCAATCGTAATGATGCAGTGCACTGAGCAGTGGGATGGAAGTGCCCACTTGCCTGTAAAGGGGGGGAAAAAAAGGATGAAGAACAGTGTTTCTGAGGAGGAGCAGAACTGTGACTAATGGAGGCTAAGAGATCCACAAGTGTTGAGTTGTGCTGTGGAGTCAGTAATTCTCAATCATCTGTAGACTTTTTTATAGCCAGAAAAATAGATCCTAAACAGGCTAAACTACCCATTGCGACAAAGGAGGTACTGCTTGAAACAGGGATAGCTCATTTCCTTTCTTATACCTGTTATTTTCACTAGAGTCTAATCCGTATTTAATACTCTACCAAACAGGGCAGGAATAATGCTTTTCTGTCTCATATCCCTAGGCAGAGTTTGATTGGTGACGTTTTCAGGTTGCTGTCACATTTATTTCATTAAGATGAAATAGCATTGCATCTCTCATTTGGAAGTGCTGTTTCTAGCCACAAGGACTGTGAAGAAAACCTAAAATGTGTGAGCTAAGCAAAACAACTGAATTCCTCCTCAATGTATCTACAGATGGCTGTGAAACAACAGAGGAGTAGGGGAAAGGACAATGTCTGTTCTGGTCTCCTTAACAGATTTTCAGCCATGAACTTTAAATAAATGTTGAACTGGGACAATCACTTCATTAACTGTTTCCCTTTTGATGAATTTTACATGAAAATGGCAAGTATAATTATCATACAGCACCCAAATACCTTACAGGCATTTTTTGGACCAAATGCCCCATTCATTTTGTCTTAAAATTTGCCACTTCCACTATGACAACTTCTACAAGGCTATAACGAACTGCATATGCAAAGTCTCATGCAATGCTAAAACCAAAAAAGATAGCATTACACAGCATTTAGGGTGGGACTGGGCGTGCAGACTGATGCCTGAGTGTGGCCACGCAAGCCGGGTCTCTGAGTTCCCACTATAGACCATGGAGATCTGGTCAATGCAGCTAATGGAATTTCAGGCACAGTTCAGTTTACAAGACATGTATTTCTGTCTTAGGGTGATCTGAATTCTTCTGACTCCATTAATTTAATCAACAACCTCCACTATCAGGGGAACTTAGCGGGTTGGCTCACGTTTAGATGCCTGCCCTTTAGAATCCATCCTTAGGGTTTGTTTCAGTTGCCTAAACACAGGTGACAATGCCATCCAACAAACGATAAGGTACCAGCAGAGCACCAGCTGTCTCTTATGAAGGGCTTGTTTTTCTGAAGATGGACTTTTCTATTCACTTACACTGTTTAAATATCCTATGACATTCCTGGTGCACTAGTATCAAACTCATCTGTTTGCCATTTAATGAAAAAAAAAAAATATTTGCTTTTTCAGCACTCTTGGAGCTGTAGCCAAATGTTCTCCACTGGGTGGAGTAAAACCAAAACTTCTACCCTCAAATTTTCAGTCTTGCTTCTCTGTGAAGTTTAAGCCAATTTCAGGGCAGGTCAACAGCTGGATTCACCGACATAGGCACCAAAAAAGGTGTGTGACAGTATTATTTTGTGTTGCACTGGTTTTGTATTTGTATAGTGAGTTGTACTGCTTGCCTTTTGTGCATCAGCTGTATTGTTTTCTTTGTATGAGTTGCAGAATTACTATTTATTACATAAAGTGCTATGTAAGTGACTCTCAAACTATCATCTGAAACACGCAAGTGGTCTGACAGGCAATGCTACATGGTTCCCTGTAAAATCTCTGTATCTGTCAGATTAAAGGTTGTTAAGAGGAAGCTGTTAGAGAGGTATGGCTTGTCAGTGATCCCTAACTTTGGAAACTGCTGCTCTTTCTTAATCCTTAAAGAAAAGAGAACAAAGTAAAACTCCTTGCTATGTTTGCCCAGCAACTGAGGAAGAGAACTGGATTTTCTTAAAGATCTGAGTTTCTATAAATATTGTTCTACATGAGGGAAGAATTAGGTAATATGGTAACCTCAATTGTCAAGGAAAATTCATAGAATAAAAGCTCTCAGATTTTGCACTTTAAAAAAAGACAAGTTCCTCAAAAGACCTATTGAAAGACTGTCAGGAATAGTATCTGCCCACAGAACGGTGAGTTTATTCTGAGTTTTATTGTTTTAACTGGATTCTCTAGGTAATGCTCTGGTCAGATGTAGTTGTTCTTGAAACATATTTTGTCTGATTGAAATGACATTGCTGCTCTCTGTCTCTCTGTTTTGTCTGGAGCTGCGCCCAAGAAATGTCACTACATCATTTGTAATGATACCTGGTCACATAAACTCCAGTGTCCTGAAGCTTATCCTTTACAACAGTATATGCAGTCATTAAAGACCCCTGA
The DNA here is from genome assembly GCF_000690535.1 of Cariama cristata. Lineage (NCBI taxonomy): Eukaryota > Metazoa > Chordata > Aves > Cariamiformes > Cariamidae > Cariama > Cariama cristata. Next base: position 33,520 of record NW_009604330.1, on the reverse strand, counting down.
AAGAAACAGCATAGTCAGTGCCTATGTTTTGAAAAATAGGCACCTTTTATTGGGTATCCCATTGCTTTAATTGAGCTTGTTACTCCTGAAAAAACTGACCTTCAGTATCTCCCACCGGGCCTCAGAATCAGAGGTTATTTTAAAAGCTACTTGCTCTTGTGTTGCCACAGAATAAGTGACTCTGTGCCTTCATTTGTTGGCTTAATCGAGGTGTTGAGATCAAGTACAGTAATGAATGGAAAGACACTTCTCCTTTTTCTAATAACACAGGGAGAAAAGGTAAACTGCTGGAAAACCGGAAAGAAAATTTAAATTTCCCAGATAATGGGCTGATTTACGTTTACAGTCCTACTGTCAGTGGCTGCTGCCTGTACATTATTTTCTTCTTCTAAGCAGTGCCTTACTTCTTCTGTGGAATTTCCAGGATGGGTGGAAGCAGGCAGCAAACTCTCACTGTTGGTAACTGGTAGGGTCCAGATTAACTTCTGTGTGTTCTGCATTATTCCATTGCTTTAGGAATATGGAAGATGTTGATATCTCATAAATCAGTATCTGTATAAAGGAATGTCACAAAAACATACTCCACCTCCAGCAGTGCAAAGAGCATAGCTCACTTTTAGGTTTGTTCCAGAGTCACCACTTTGAAAAAGAAATTAGAGGGTGCTACAGGAGTCAATAAAATAAAAAAATATCAGAACATAGCCATCACTTTGAGAGTAGTGCTTTTCTGTATCCTAACAAACAAGCCCATCAAGAGCCCATCAAGAAGAAAGGCATCACCTGAAAGCAGATGAAAGTACGATAAATAACTTTGACTTTCTCAGAAATTTTTATGCTTAGTAAAGTGCCAGAACTGACACCAAAATATTTTATAAAACTGTTATTTCCATTCACTTTAATTATATGCCTAACATAATTGAGAGAAGTGACTGCCTAGTTCCAGATGGTATGCAAAATGTATTGGCTTTTATATTAGAAAGAGTGATTGTTAAATTATACTGATTTTTTAATGAACCTCTCAGATACGTAAAATAATATTCTTAGCAATGTTGGAACTTTTTCTATAAAGAAAATCCAATTAATATGAGAAAAGAATAAAGACAAGGGTCTATCAGCCTAAAAACAACTGAATCAAAATATAGTAAATACAAATAAAATCTTAATAGATTATTTTCCCTATGGGTTCAATTGAGGTGGTAACTCCTTAGAGTGAGCAACTGCAGTAACAGCTACTTCCCTCCAACCTGGGCACTGATGAACAGTGATTTCAAAAGTCCTTTTTGGCCTTCAAGATGACAGCGGGCAGGCAGGCTGGCTGAGGACCAGGCAGCGGACCAGCAGCTCTGACACAACTAGGACGAGGTGATTCCCTGGTCTTCAACCACAGGGAAACGTTGTCTGATCTGCCAAACCATGCGCAGCAATGATGCTTAGTTAGGACTATGTGGGAAGCTATTCAAAGTAAAGACTGAGTATTTCACATCTGGAAAATACCTGGCACGCTCTGGGGAGCTATAAAATAACACTGAAATTGCTGCAAGGACAGTATGTTTCTTTGTTTCCTTTCTTCTCTTCCGTGAACAGGGAGTTGTTGTGTTGTTAATACGATGCTGTCCTTGATCTCCTGGCAATGTCACTTGTGCTGCTGCACCTCTTCTGGGCTGGGGAGCAAAGTGTCTTTTAATAATAGTACACTTCTAAAGAGGAACAGGCTGTAGGAGGTGGCCAGACTCACGAGTGAAGCAGAGATAATTAATGATCTGGAATATCAGAGGTGGAAATGACTCTATGGCTGATGAAGGCAGGTCTTACATGATTCAGAGCTTCAAATGGGGAAAAGCTTTAGCTCTCTCCATCTCCTTAACCCTGATGTGATTGGGAAGCTGTTCCCAGAGCCACAGCTTCCCCATAGCTCCCTAAATGTGGCACCTGACACAGACAGGGCAAATGCCCAGAGCTACGTGAGGGTACAGTGGGGTGGGAACAAGGCTAAAAATCTCAAGGTCCTCCAGGAAATCTATGCCTGGTTATTAGGGACTGTCACCAGATGGCGGTGGGACACTTGGGGTGGGATTCAACTTGCAAATTAAAGTACCTAAAATTAAGGACCTATATTGGCCTGAAAATCATCTTTAATTCTCTAGGCACGATTGACTGTATTGGTTAGATCTGCTTAGGATGTAATGGGAGTTTAGACAGTCATGCAGACGCTGATATTTAGGTCTTAATCTGTGAATTTAAGCCATCTCTAGTGCTTTATAGCACTGTCGAACGGGCTGACATCCACATGGCATGCAGTGGCTGTTCCAAGCAGGCAGCCAGGAAGGCTGCAATGACCAGAGAACTACCCTATTTCCCAATTCTTGTTAAAATTCCCTAAGAAAATAGAAAAGAGGCCTGTTTAAAATACCTCTGTATAAAAAGACAGTATCTTTTTTGACCATCCACATCATCACATGTAAAGGATACATGATTATATTTAGTTCAATTACAAACTAGAATTACCTACTTAGCATTTCTTTTTCTAAAACATTAGCACTTGGAACCACAGCAAAGGAGCCATACTGTATCTGTATTTTTCTTCCTTGGTTTTGTTCTCCCCAGTATGTTTTAAAATCCCTGTCTTTACTCTATTGGAGGTCATTGAGGTGAATACAGCGATGTCGGGGAAAGTTTAATGACCTCTGCGTGCAGGAATTCAGATGGGATAGTCCTTTCTGACCTTAACATCTATAAATGCAATTATATTCATGCTAAATCATATGGTCAGCTACAGCATGTGGAGACCAAAAGTTGACATACTGTTTGGGACTTACAAAACCAGTTGACTTTGAGGTTACTTTGAGGTAATTGGATCTAAGGCTTTTACTCTTATCTTCAAAAAACCCTCCGTTTACTTCCAGGACAATCTACATCTGCAAGCTGCAAAATGGATTTGATGCTTGTGTGCCGCTTTTGACAGAAAATCTCCTGTCCCACTTTTCAGACATTCTTACAGAAATGTAAAAAGAATATTCAGAGAATGCTTTAAGTCAACAGGATTAAGGACTGTCAAGTACATTGCTTAGAAGGTATAAAGTCCTATCTTCGTGCTAAGGATTTTATTGTACTTTCATGAGAATATTTGCACTGCCAGTTAGGGATATTTCCAGGGTTTAGGTTTTTTTCTCTTTAATGATAGCTAGGGAGGTAAAATAACTGCCAGTTGGGATAAGAAATTGAACCCCTGCCTCCCCAGCTCTCTACTGTCAGTTTAATTGAATTAATTGCATAACCTTTAATCTGACATTCTTTACACTTAACACTCCATTATTTTACTAACCCTTTAATTATCGGTGTGTACCAGTGCTGATGACTTGAACATCATGACCATGCTCACGCTGCTCCCTGGGGAAGCCACCACAGTGTAAGGAGATCTCTGACTTGGAGAGGCTGGAAGGAAGGATGGGAAGGTGAAGCAGGGAAGGAACTTGGCTTCTGGGGATAGATGGATCAAAGGAGGCAGTGGATATAAGGAGAGCAGAAGAGTGTGGCAGGCACAGAGGAAGACTAAGCACTTGGAAAACTGGGCAGTGTTGGAGAAACAGGCAGAAAATAAGGAAAGATAGAGGAGGTACAGAAGTTAAGACCAACAAGCTGATAAACAAAAAGCCTGACAGGCACGATCCTGGCTTTAATGAATCCCACTTGGCTGCATGTGGTACAAACATACAAAGCAAATGATGGAGCCTCTGCCGCAATGAAATGACAATCTGCATTTAATTCAGACACATGTGCATCAGTATGGAAAGTACTTTCTGCAGCTTGGTACTCTACAGCCTAATAAGAGTGAGTAGGGAACTAGGACTTAGAGTGGTGTCTGCTGGAAGGAGACATATTAGACTAATCTTGGAACATCTGAACAGATAAAAAGAAAAATAGAAAGAAAAGTTAAAGGAAAAAACCCACAATAGACCTCAGAAAAAGAATTCACTAAAACATTTCCAATATAAGTAGTTTGGGGTTTTATTAATATATTTTCTGTGTTAATTTTTCAGAAAAAAAAATTTAGAAAATATCTAGAAAAATCATAGTGGGATAGAAAGTTTTCTTTTTTCCCATTCTCTTCCCTAATCCTCCCCTGTTTCCTCTGTCTTCCCTTTTTCCTCTCCCTCCTTCTTTTCCAGTAAATCTGAAAGAAAGGAGAAAGGCACAAACCCATCCTTCTTTTCTCACCTCTAGAGAGGTGATGACAGAGAAAAAGGAAAGAAGACCAGAACAGTGGAACAAAAATGCTGTGGGAAGTTTTGAAAAGGCAAAAAACTTTATGGACAAATCGAGTAAAAAGGATGGGAAAGGGAAGGAGAGAGAGGAAATTTCTTCTCCACAACAAAATGCGAGTCACTTCCTTTATATGTTTCCAGCCTGTATGAATTATTATTCTATTTGGAGAAAAAAATAAAGCTTAATTTGTTAATAAAAGATAGCAACTCTGCTAATATTATATCGTGTTTTATTAACATGGAGCAATACAATTGTAGTTCTCACAATTTACTCGACATCAAAGAGTAATTTTCCATAGTGGATTATGTATTGAATGTTTCTACCTCCATCCAGAAGGCCGGTTTACTTGCAGATGAGGAGTGACGCATCAGATAATTACCAGCTTGATAGAGCTTCTAGGGGATGCAATAACAAGGAAGGATTGCATTGACTCCGTACCATTCAGACTCTGAAAGAATTTATAAAGTAGTACTGGGTTGTGAAAGATCAGGAAAAAAAATATCAGAAGTCCAAATCTCTGCTGAATGCTGCATACATACGAAAGAAGTTGGGGGAAGCAGAAGCTAATAAGATCTTCTGACCTGCCAGTGCTTTTGTCCAAATCGGAGAAAACACAAAAAGTCATCAGGAGAAATGCAAGGTCTCAGAGTCTAACTCTCCAGGGCAGGAACCATCTGCTCTGTTTATACAGAGCAAAGACTGGTGGGGTCTTTGTTAAAAAACTTAGTAACACTGGATTTTTAGTTGAAGGGAATTTAGAGGCTGCATTTGGGGAATACAGATAGGTAAAGAACAGCTTTGATTTTTATTAAGTTAGCATGCCCATGGACTAATGGTTCTGGCAGCCAAGATTTTCCTTTTCTGGAAACATCTGCATCTAACCAAAGGACATGCCAAAGGACATGGGACTTTAATGCTCTATAATAATACAGTCCAAAACACAATGGTGTTATTGTCTTCTCTAATTCTAATGAAACTACCACTATGTAAGTACCTTGCTTGACCATGAACAAATTGCAGATTTTATCCTTCTCAGCTGTTACTACCAGAGACGGAGAGAACTAGCAGAAAATCATCAAAGAAACAAGATCTGACATCTATGAACCATAGAAGAAAAACTAAAGGATTGTATAGTCTGAGATGCCTTTATCTAGCTGCCAGCTTCTTTGATGAGCTTGCTCAGAGCATTTCCACGGAACTGGGACTGAAGGTTTTGTTTCTTAAACACCCCCTTCACTAAAGACAGACTCCCTCAGTGCAGATCCCACTTGTGCCCTACGGCATAAGGGACATGTTCATTACCAAAGGAAGAGGGAAGGAAGGAAAAAAACCTCCCACTGTCCCAATCTGAATATAAGACCCATTGCTCCTCTTTAGCACGCAACTGCCAGAAATGCTGTAAAATTTATGTCATTCTCCTCCCATAGAGACAGATGCTGACCATCACTTAGTGCATTCAAAGATGTTAAAAATGATGGGTACTATATGAGAGTTAGAATGTAATTAAAATCTCCAAATAAGGGAGAGTTCCTCCTTCTGTCGTAAGTAGCCAACTTTGGTGTTGTTTTGAATATGATCAAGTATCTTCAGGGCTTTGGAAGTCATGAAGTGGAAAATGTATTGACCAACAATGTAACATGCATTATAAACATCTTAATAGAAGACACAAGGGTGAATTTGTCTCACCACAACTCTTGGAATAGACAGTCTAATTATGTTGAAAGATACAGAGTGCTTTCATGAAACTTACTGTTTTAAAATGGATTTACAGTTTTAAGGACAAACAAGTCTAACAGAAAGGGCCAGCTAATCCAAATGGAGTAAATCCAGTCTGGTAGACAAGTCAACTTAAGACAATTGAACTTTGCCCATGTAGTGCAAAGGGTGTACTGCAGAGCTCTGTATGTCATGCTGCAAGACAGCAGAGCTGCCTAGGTGAAGCAGATACAAATGTTGAGAAGTCCAGTATTCAGCAAATCTGTCAGAAGACCAGGTATGGAGTAAGAGGGGTTAGATCCTCCTCCGAGCAGGTGTCCATGGACAGTCCAAGTTCCTCTGGCACACACATCAAAAAGCACTCCACGCTTCAAATGAACTGTCTGCATAAGGTGAAATTAGGCTTTCAATTTTTGCTTTCAAGACACGCTTGTTCTTCCTTTTCACATATTCCAGCCATGCTGTTAGAGGAAGTCTGGTAAATCAGACTTTCTGCCAGCAGGACCAGAGGTTTGTGCATTCTGGTTTCACATTCTTTGCACCTTTTAAAGTTGAGGTAGACAAAATAATAAACCATCAGCAATGGCAGGCTTAAAATGGCGCATCATCATGCTCACAATGTAATTATTTCATTTCAATTATTTCAGACAGAGGGAGGCTAACGGAACTGATAGGTGTGTAGTGCATGAAGATGAAACTACCACATAATGTTTTGATCACATTTTACCCACATAAGTGCCTGCTGTATGAGTTTTAGAAGCTTTTCTGAATGCCTTCTTCTCTGAAGTGGAACCTGCTGTGGTTTGTGATCATTTCCCCAGTTGTTTTCTTCTTCCAGAAGGAATTCTTAATTCTTGCTGGAATAAGACTACACTAAGATTTTTATTAAAAATATTTGCTCATCATTAAGCTATGAGGCATGAAGTGTGGCTCTCCAAATTAAGTATCTGCCATAATCTGTGTTTTTAGTTACTTCTGATTTTTTATTGAGCTCATACTCTGAACGCAAACATCAAAAGTCAGATCCATTGATTTATATTAGTGCTGCAACCACTTCTATACCTTGACCATTAAGTGTTATACAAAAATGGTCTAAGAAACTCCTCTACAACAAGAGTGACAAACCTTAAGTGACAAAGGAGATTACAAATAGAAAAAAAGAAATCCCTCCCTATTTTAGAGGAGGCACAAACTACTCATTGTCCAAACCACAGTACAAATTTCATGTTGGAAGACAGGACTTCCAAGTCCAAACCAAGAAAACACTTTTCCTCTACCTTTTCTTAAGCTTTCTCCACTTTGTTTCTACTGAAGGATATGAGGTATGACAGTCAAAGCTGAGCAGAAATAAATGCATTACTGTGAACAAAGTGCTTCCAATTTGATAGGTATATTTTTCAGGACTATTTGCAGATTGGGAAAAAATGCCAACGCCTGCATTTATTTTGATCAATAGCACTGAAAAACCTTATAAAATCCTTTTTATCTGAGCATGCCCTTGAATGAAGAAAATATAATAAAAGAGGAATCACTTCTTTCTGTGAAGAAGGTATGAAATAATGTTCTTTATTATTTATTCAACCAAAGGAGATTGCGACCTCTGCATCTCAGAATCTGTTTCGGATACTTCAGACCACATGTGTACTAGTATGTCAAGTAGACTTTGTGTTGAAATATCTCTCAGGATCAAAAGTTGTGTTTTAATAATAAGAAGAATGATAATTAAAAAAGGCATAAAAATGAAAAGTTTGGGGTTTTTTTGTTTGCTTGTTTTCAGAAATAGGAATCCAAAAGCTTAACTGTGTGCATTGAACACAATCAAGCATCTTTCTTTTAGATACCAAAACATAAATATTAAATCATGGCTAGCATTCAGGCAAATTAAAACACAAGCTTAAAAGAATTAAGAATAAGCTTAAATACTGTGGATTTCAATGGGATGGAAGCCCATTTTCAGAAATAAGTACTTTCCTTAATTGGGCTTATGATTACAAATGCATGTTACAATTTCATGATGTACCAAGCTCAAACTACATTTAGGAAAGGCACAACTGTCTGAGTTTCACTGTATTTGATTTCATAAATACCAACTGCAATTGATGTATGCAGAATAAATTTAGCAGGCTGAGAATTTCATCTGATCAATGATAAGCATGCAGTAAACCAGCAAATCAATCAATGATACTAACAAAAGCCCCTTCTATAATGAGGCTTTATGGAGATTTCTGTTTAGTGATTTATATCTCAATATCAACTTGTGACAAAAGTACGGAGTTCAGATCCAGGCTTTAATGTGTAAAGAACTAAGGGTGTTTCTCATAGCTATGCTTAAGTTTAGAAGAAATGATTGAGTGCATGACCCAAATCCATAGAGGCTTTCTGCTTTCAGTGCTCTGAATTGTTTGTCCTTCAAGGGTATTAGATTTTATTTGTTAAAGTTTACTAGTGAGAGAATGAAAAGACCTAATTTATTTCCACATTTTCAAGCTCATATTTAACTTTTCAGAATAGCATACAATTTCTGAAATGGAATGTATTTCAATTTCAAACAGAATTTGCACCATACAAAGATCTATGTTGCATTATGCATTTGTTTTCTTATAAAGAGGAATGTTAAAAAAGGGACGTTCTACAAATGGAATTACTTTTCTTTCTTTAAAATGTCATAAAACCCCCTCACATTCTCAAAGTTTAGTGAATATCGCAGCCTGCAGCTAGGACCAATGAGGACAGAACTAATTATTTTTTTTTTTCATTTACTGATCAAATGAAATATTTTGAATCCAAAACAATTTTGGCAGCTTGCTTTTTTTTTTTCCTCCTCCAAAGCAATGTATCTGTTTCAGTGTATGCTGACCTCAACAAGGACTAGTGATGCACCTTTCCCCGAAAACCTCTCTCTGTAAGACATCTCTAAGACGCAAATTATATTTATCCCTGATAATTATTAATAGTATATCACCTACTAAGAGCATAAATACACTATAAAGTTCTTTAGATCTAGCCCCATATCTTCCTTGGATATATAGGGAGAAAAAAAGAAAGACTTCTGTCCCTGGGTTGGAGTGTGAGGTTAGATCTTTAGCTTCACTGAAACATGGCCTGTGACCTCTACATATTTCAGAAGGCAAAGACTGCAAGTGCTGATCATTCTCCAACACCCTTCACATATCCTACTATGAAGGACAGTTAACTTCTCCTGCCAATGACTGGGAAAAAAGACTTGTATTGTCTCAGCACAGTATATCCCTGCATCCTCAGGCTTAACAAACATGGGTGCTCAGATTGGGCATCTATTTTGGGGACTTCAGGCACAGATGTTGTTATTTCTGTTATTTCTGTTATTTTATTAAGTTATTACTGTTATTTCTAAGTTTCAAACTGGCTGCGTTTCATTCCTTTTCTCTACTCCTTTTGATACAACTTTCCCTTCATAGAAGGCACCAGAACTACGATCACTGATATCAGTAGGATCAGGAATTCATTCACCATCCTTGGCACCACACCGTTCTACTCATACACATCCACCCTAATGCTCACAGACAAATGGCACTAAACAGAGCTAATTATCATCTGGAAACCTGCAGTGCAAATTGCCCTCATTAAATTATTTCAAGTCAAGTTTAGTGTTGGGCGTAATATTTTGTACTATGCTATAGTAGTATATATAAATATTACATGCAATATAATAGGCATAGTCGCATTGCATTTTGATTTTTTAGCCATCTGTCATTAAGCAATCATTGAGCATCAGGAATCAACAACTGTAATTTGCTATATGTTGAATCTGAGATACTGAATGGGAATAGCAAGCAAAGAGTAAGGAAGTACACAACCTTTTTGCAAGGATGCACCTGATAAATCGCAATCTTGCCCTAGATTTGAGGATGAGCAAAGAGTGAGTCACAAAAAATGGAAGCTGCTTTGGTCAATGACTTGCCCTTACATCACAGCCCTGATAACTGTGAGAATTCCCGAGTGGTGGATAGTGAAAAAACATTATTAAGTTTCTCCAGTGCTATTAAAGAGCATCACCAGTTTGGGCATAATATCCTTTATCAGACAAGGTCATATTTCCTATTTCTGCTGTCAACCATTTAAAGTTTGTTCCAATGCTTAATTATTCTTAGAATCATAAAGTTTTTTTCCTGATGATAAACTTAAATCTTTGTTACTGAAAATTAAGTCCATTCACTTTTACTCTGTTTCTGACTCACCACTCTCCATTTTCTAAGAAGCTCCTCTGCACTGGAGATGCCTTGAAATTCTCTGATTTTAATCCAAAAAAACTCAGCCTTCCAACAGGGTTTTTTTTTGTTTGTTTGTTTGTTTGTTTCTAATCTTGTCATTCTTCTTGCTTTCCCCTGGGTTCTCTTGCATTTGTGCATATCATTCTTAAAGAGTGGCTCAAAGCACAAAGTATATATAGCAGAATAACTATTTGCCACATCCTGCTCATGCCACTCCTATTAATACATCCCCACATGAAATTCCCTTACACCTTTACAACAGCAACAACAATACCTGTCCAGTTTATGATCCACTCTAACAGCAGGTCCCTATGTGCAGTTAAATATTCCCCATTTTATATCTCTGCATTTGATTTCTCTTCCTTCAGTCTCATAGTTAGTATTCGTGTTCATTTAACTTCATTTTAATGGTTTTAGGTTATTTGGCAAGCATATCCATGTCACTCTGTATTCTAATCCTGTACTTCAAAGTGTCTGTAAGCCATCCCAGCCTGGCATCAATAGGAAATGTCAGAAAGGTAGATTATCCTCCATCATCTGAAACACTGAAAGTATCACAACAAGGCCCAGCACTAGATGCCTGGGTAAATTCCAGTGAAATGCTCTCACAATTCACCAGCAAACCATCAATAGATTACTCTACAGCTTTTCAAGCAGCTCTACACCCACTTCAAGATGATTGCATCCTAATGCATTTTCCTCTACACTGCTTGGGAAAAGTCATTTGGAATGGTGTCAAAAGCCTTACTAAATTCACAATATAGCACATCTACCACTTTTTATCCACTTGGCAGTTCTTATCCTTTTACAGGGATGACACAATGTAAACTTGACAAATCTACATGGTCTATTTTTGTCTCCTTATTATGCTCTACAGGCTTATTAATGGCTAGATCCATTCTCTCTGGGCTATAGGAGTCAGGTTGGCTAGTGGACCATTCTCTCAGGCCTCTTTTTCCTTCCTTGTCGTTCATTCCCCAAGTACTCAATTTTAGTCAGGCACTTCTGAACTAAATGCGTTTGACTTATCTATGTCTTTTGTAGCTTTTTCTCCTCCCCTGTTTTTACTTGGTCACCTATCTCCTTGTTAAAATTATTCACTTTAATTATATGGTCACAAATTTCTTTAAGAAGAATGAAACAAAGGACAATAAAAATTTCAGCCTTTTCTCAGCCATCTTGTTCTGTTTTCTTTCCACATGGAGTAATTGCCTTTCACTTTCTTTTGCCTTCCACATATTCTTAATGTATTTATAGTACCTTTTATTGTTGTCTTTTAGGTGACTTGCTTGCTGCAAGTTATTCTGTGCCTCAGCTCAATTTCTTCTCTTTCCAAATTCTTGTGTTATTCCTTCAGGTCTGGCTTTCTAAGTTGCCTTTTGAAACAGTGCAACCTCTGAAACCTGAACCTTACGTAACTTGTTGCCTACACTAAAAAATACCAGAAAACCACCATGTCACACAGTTTCCCCCACTGAATGTCGCAAGCTCTCTGCTTGGCTGCAGGAAGACCTATGGCCACAGAAATGCCCCATCTGTGAACCTGCCCTACCAGACCACACACATCCACAGCAAAGAAGATTCAACTCATTTAAAAAATTGGTCCAAAATGTGTGTATTTTTGTCCCCCAGTGTGCCCACTTGTGCAACTGCCAAGCCTTTTGTGAGTCAAAAAGCATGATGAGCCAAAGCCACAAGGAAAGCACTAAATGAGCTATCATCCGAGGCTTTGACATACCATTCTTTATTTCAATAATACAATTTAAAATTATAGCGGTGAACACACATAAATGTCAAGTATAATAGCATTTAGTGGAGAAATAAAACAGAAATGGGCAATCTAATTGTTAGGCTATGCACTGAAGTCCTGTCCTACCTTTTTTCTATTCAGCTTATATAGCTGTTGCAAAAGGCTGTCTGTCAATATGGTCATGTATTATTGTCAACCTATTTGTCCTTTCGATCAAACTGACAGCAATTTAGCCTGATTGCTATGCAGCTGGAGTAATTTGGGCCCTTCTTTCCCAGACGTTTTCGCGGCAGCTGTATTTCCATGGCTTTCTGCAGCACACCTGCAGAAGGACTGCAGTCCAATGGCTGCAGTGCTACAAAATACCATATTCTCACCATATTTATGGCTGAAGTGGAACAGCTTAATTACAAGGAAATTGGGATTGGGCATTCATGGAAAGCTGGGATGTTACTTGATACAAAAAGATGAGTGCTGCTACTTCAAATGTAAAGAAATCATTCCGACCGCTTAACATGGTGGTTTTTACTGGATCACACGCATACACTGCAACCAAAAACCCCAGGCTGAAACAGAAATTGAAATTCAAAACTCTCCAAGCATCCATGTGCTTCACTGCACCTGCACATATCCATCAGAGCCAGAGTCAGAAAGTGTTTGATTGCAAAGGAAAATCCTGTGCTTGTGTGTTATTTCCCACCCTTTGGTACCACAGCAATAGCACCAAGAAGTGCTGTGAATCAGTGCCTAATTTACCACCCAGCACTTAATGTAAACTGCTGCCTAGGATTGCTTCCAAGGATAGGTATTCACTTTTTAGCTGGGCTCTTGAACAACCTGGTGTGGTCAGTCAAGGGCACTGGCAACTTGCAGTGGGAAGAGCATCTTATCCTTCAAAATTACTCCTGGGTTCCATTAGTTTTGAACAGTAAGAAATAAAATTAACCACATAACCTGGACCTTCATTCACAAGAAAGGAGATGGGAGCCTATTCATTGAGAAGTCTGGGGGAAATGCATGAAAAGATAAAAGAGGATTCCCAGAGATTACTGGTTTCACAGGACAAACTCACTGACTGATAATTCATCACTAAGAAATAAAATGCTTTGTTTTCAATAAACAGCCTTCCCCTATGCAAAATGAAAGATGAACCTGAAAATGGCTCAAAGGAACAGTTTGTAAAACCTGTGAACATCAAAAATTGGTTTATTCCACTTATCAGTAACACTGCAAGAAACAACGGCCTGACTTCAGTGCTCTTTACCTTGTTCAGCCAATTCACATATCACTATACTTTCAAGACTACTGTTCCTTCATGGGGTTTTACTCTGCCCAGGGAAAAATCCCCGAACGCAGTAAAGGCAGAGGAAGAAACAGTTCAAGGAGTAAATAACTTAGTTTAATTTTCCAAGCCAAATAGTCCTAGGTAACAGTTAAAAAAAGGGGGGAGACCTGTAATTATTTTATGTGGTGCACACACAATAGACTTTGAGGCAATTATTAAAGAAAATTCAGGTGACCAGAGTTCATTTCCCGTGCAAAGCTCCCCCTCTCCTGAGATTGCAGGCAATTGGGCTACGCAGCCCCGAGCACGAACCTCAATAACAGCATCTCTGAGGATTTCAACCCATTTGATCACTTTAATAGAAAAAGTGATGTGACACCTGTTTGTAATCACAGGGGTTTCCTTACGTAAGTCACTCGCAGCCATATGAGAGGCATGACCGCACACACCGTTCCAGTTTGTGTGTCACACTGGGGTTGCTACTACTTACTAAGGGCCAGACCATTTGAGAGACTTTGCATCTTTGACTCTCAATATATCCCCTGGAATGAAATAATAAATAATAAAATACTCCACACTTCTCAGGAGAAATCCTCTGATGCACAAACGCACACCGTACACTTTCTGCTCCCCTGTTTTTCTCCAGTACACAAGATTCAGACACAGATCTGAGACAGAGCTGCTAGAGCCCAGCTTAGTATTAAAACTGAGTATTTGCAATTCTAGTCCATTGGACACTACATCCATTGCAACGTCTCCAACTGTAATTGGCTTCTGGAAGGAGACTAGAAGAATGGTAAGTTTGGGCTTGGCAGAATGAAAACTACCAAGTAACAAGGGCTTGTTTAAAACAGAAATTACTCCAGAAAGGATTGTTCAAGAGAAGTTGTTCCAAATATCTCACCATGTGCACAGTCTTATACATAGAAAGTTGGTCTCAAGGTCAGGTTCTTGGACCCACTTGGAAAGTGAAAAGCACAACCTAAGTCTATAATAAACAGAAAAAAGAACTCACTTTCAACCCATCTCTTCCTTTTTTTTTTTTTTTAATCCATAAACAGAATTTAGACTATGCCCTGAGGCACAGCAAAAGTCAGTGCCACAATGCGCTAGGCCTACATTTACACAAAGTCAGACTCACCAGCTACCGTGTGGCATGAGAAACTTGGAGCTCCAGCATTGCAACCATAAGCATGCATATGCCTTGCCAGGAGCTTGGCAGATTCCCACTATTTTCACATGTGCATGATCAGCTGTAGGATGAGCAGCTTGAGCTCAACCTACCTGAGAAGCAAAGGGTAGGAAAGCCAACAGCAAGTCCCACTGCTGTGATGAGACCACTGAGACTCAGGAACAGAATTCCAGCCATGGACCATTAATATCTGAGCACCTTCTCTTTTATGCCAGGATGCCGACCCAGATTACACTGACAAAAGCTTGCTTGCGTATCATATTCGTGTAATGGTGTCTGCACCTCGTAGCTGACAGGAAACTAAACTGCTTCTGCCATTTCTTCATTTCATTTTCCAGCAATTTTCCACCAGTGTACATGAGAATTTGAAAGAGTGACAAACTCATTTTGGGTTTGTGCTGCAAACCTGATCAGCTGGGGTTTTGTTCACATAACCACTACTGCCTAAATAGATTTGCCAGAGACTCAAATCCAGCTGGCACTGGATGGAGCCTGGATGAGTGATGCACTTTTTGATTGACCTGATAAACTGAAAATCTTGAACTGCTACATTTTGTCTAATTTGCAGGAACTGCTATACAGAGTTTATAAGAATTATAAATTCTGGCTTTCTGGAGTCTTTGGTTATACAGGTACTTGATTTTGCATTTGGATTCTTCTTAATGAAATGCCACGTTTCTCTAAACCAAAAGACACCATGATTACAAACTGATAATTGTAAAGGGGAGAAATAATTTGAGACTAGTTTCCGTAACAGAATACAGGAAACACAACCGCACATATGGCAAGCACTTTTCTTCAGTCCTGTATTCCCCACTTTGAACAGTGAGTTTCACGAAGGGACTCTTCTTTTTCCCAGTACATTTTTGGAAAGCATAAATATGGATCAATATTCATAAACAGTTTATCTCTAAATATTTCTACACTTCATGTTAGTTTTCCTGCCTGCTACACATAGGTAACTTTCTATCTGTTTTTTACAGTGATTTCATCCTTCCTGTTACCCACTGACTTGGTCTCTACCTGCATTTTATCCTGTCTGTATTTCTTTATCGCTTTCATTCTTTAGATGTAACCTTTAAAACTGAGCTCTTTATATTTCTTACCATCTTAGAGTCACATAGAAAGCAGCATAAATGGTAGAAGTTTATTTCAGAGTTTCAACAGAACTATTTGGAAATTTTTTAACTTTTTTTTTTTCTAGGAAAATTCTAATACATTGCTGCCCTACACTTCACATATTGACATACAAACTCCAGTGACATCTGCTCAAGGGAAGGCTTAGGAATAAATATCTGGTTTAAGGAGAATGAAAAACCTGGTGGCAAGGACAATCTTGCAAGTCACAGCTTGTCTCCCAGTAGCTATCTGACCAGTAACCTAATTTTCCATGGTGGGAACTTCACTTCCCAGTCTGATGGGTTGACCCAACCATGCTCAAACAAGAGAGGTTTATATTACATAACCTGTGACAACACAAGGTCACTTCTTTTAAGACACAGAAAACCATGCAACTGTAAGATGAGCTTAATGTGATGCACACTCCAGGAGGCTTCACTTTGTACCTGCTCATGGGTGATGCAATAAGCATTAAGCATTTCATGGAGAACATGACAGATGAGATGAGGATCCCTGCAGACAGGCCTTTTGGTTGATTGTAATACACAGGTTAAGATCTAGTATGTCATATACTTTAAGGTAGTTATTTGGTTCTGGTTTTCTGGTATTTGGTTGGCTTACCATTTGCAACATATTTATTCTCCCTGTGATGGAAGGAACTGATATTACTTACTCTTTAAAGAGTGGAAATCAAGGTACCAAGAAACTAAGTGCATTGACCAACTGTCTGTAAAAACACTAAAATTGAGCATAAGGACTAATCTACTCATAACAGATTTAGCTAGTAGCTGCCTAGCCTCCAGGAGTACCTCTATTCATTCTCACAAAGTAGAGGAATTGGAATTGCAAGTCCCTTCTTGCAGGTAGGAGTCCTGAGCAAACCGTTCCTTCGAGGTTTGGTACTTGTTCCCTCTCCTTGTCTATCTCAACTGGATGCCCTTCCAATAAGCACCCTGGAAAAGCATTTAAAGTTCACAATTGTTCGAAAGGAAGCAAAGATCTCAGAGAATAAAAGACATGCAAGGGAGTAATGATTTTGTGTAGCTTTGATTTATTGACTAGTTGAGGTTATGTATGCATGGTTATTTAATGCCATTGGCTGGCTGAGCAAATTTGTTATCTAATTCAGAGTGCTTAATGCTGCTGAATGGTCATTATGTTGCTGTAGGCTTAATTAACTAGTGGGTGGTCTATAGCTTTTAATATAGACAGAAGCTTTTTTGGTTTTTAAGAAGAAAATGTTTTATCATTTGCCCTTTTTTTTTTGCGTACTATCTCAGTATTGGCTATAAAACATGTCAGAACACACACTGAAATCTTCCTGTCATGGTCTTTTTTGTTAATAGTAATTTTATTTTCATACACTATTCAGAAATATTCCATCCAAATCCCTACCCAGGCAAACTTCAAAAAAATACAATTTTGAATACATTTGTCATCAGAGCCTTTCACTTCTATATTTAGTTGGTAACTTTCAAGATTTGCACTGAGCTGATTTGATGGTGGAGTATCAGTCTAGCCAACAGACACTGCTCCAGATGGGTCCTAGGGTATATTCAGTACGAGTTAGGTGATGAGCTTGATGAGTTGACAGCCCTCTTTGATTTTCGATTTTCATGTTTCTATTTAAGTGTGTGACTCAAACCTGTAATACTTCCACAATGACCCATGTCCCTGTGACATTTAAGGGACAGTCACTCAGTCTGCAGGTGCTTTGTGATTTATATCAGGACAAATGGAGCTATTCAAGTCATCCTACATCCAGGACTTCATTACATAAATCCTGAACTAATCTCCTCTTTGTCAGAAATTAGACCCAGAACTACCTATCTGGAGAATATTTCCCCTTGCAGCAGTGGAAACCAGCAACTTGGAAGAAATCTTTTAGCTGCTAAGGTATGTGGAAGGTCCTAGGAAAAACCTCAAGGAATCTTTCTCCCTCAAAAAGGCAGGCACAAATATATCTGATGATATATTGTGTCCTTGCAGGTGATGACCACTGGTGCCCTCTTTCTCAGGAACATCACTGGCTGACTCACAGTAGTTATAAGGAAGGCTCATGGCATGTGGATAAACTTGTGCTTTATTCATCAGAAATATCGGCTTTTTGTAATCCAGGGACTTCTCTCATCACAACCCTGATGATGGTAAGATCACACTGGTAAGGTGAAAGGTGCTCTAAAATCAAGATGCAGCGCTCAGGACAGCACAGTGCCTCTTGTTCAACTCTCCCCAAGGGAGGCAGAGAAAACAAAGGGATCGTCACCATCTTCCCCAAGGCTGGTCTTTGGAGGACAGCAAGGATGACCAGGACATGCACATCGGAGGCACAGCAGTGAGATCTGAGAATCCCAGGTTCTCATGAAATTAACCTCTTCACAAGCATCTCTGGACTGGCTCCACACCAGTCTTCATTGCTGGACTTTGCTTCAGTGGGTCTCAGTTTGAAGTGTGGCTCCTAACCGGCTAAGTGAGCACTAAAATCTCATGAAAAGATTTGAGAAAATACTGGTCCTTTTTATACAGTGCCACATCATTTATTATTATGTATCATTTAGTATTATATATTTACCACTAGTGCATTCAGTGGCAATTACTTTGCTCCTGTAGACATATTCTATTACCTGCATGTCAGTGCAAGCCACTCTTAAAAGCACAATGAGTCTGAGTTCTGACCCATAGGAGGTTTCTTGGAAAGCACTGAAGTGGTTAATTTATACAGCTCTGGTAAGAATCAAAGTGCTTCACAACAAGAACACCATCTAAACTCTCCTAAATGTAGGTATTTAATTGAGTCTTGCAAATTCTACTTGCCCACTCAGCTGGGACGAGTAATTATTTTTGATGGACGAGTAAAATGTCATTAGTATTTCCATCCTGCTAAAGCTGGAAGATTAGTCTTTGTGGCTGAGCTGATAAATTTCCATGACAGTTTTGCAGGGCTGAATGAATAAATAGATGTAGCTGTGATTTTAAAACTACACACAAAGTCTGTCTTGATAGGTACAGCCACAATCCTTACACAAACTGGGAGTTTCTTCTATAGGCAACAAGTGTGAAAGTTACAGAAACACTGACACCTACCCAGCGCGAGGTCTTGCTTGGTCTCTGCTGTTTAACAAGGAACAGTCATTATCTGAAATGCTACATAAGCATCTAACAGCCAAGTAACATACCATGAGCACTTACACCAGGACCATATCTCATTCCCGTATGAATCTTGATCACATGAATCACTCCTCCTTAAGTTGCCTATGCTGCATACATTGTCTCCTGAAATGCCCCTCAAACTATTCCTACTCTTTTACACTGAGTTCAGTGTTAATAGCTCCAGGCGCCCAACACCCAGCAGAATCCCTGCAGG
The DNA here is from genome assembly GCF_000690535.1 of Cariama cristata. Taxonomy (NCBI): domain Eukaryota; kingdom Metazoa; phylum Chordata; class Aves; order Cariamiformes; family Cariamidae; genus Cariama; species Cariama cristata. The sequence continues at coordinate 14,581 of NW_009604330.1, read as the reverse complement.
CAGTGGCTAGGGGACACAGCCAGACCACATGCTGCAGAGCCTGTGCAAGGTTGATGGAGGACCAAGCCTTTCCTCAGAAGTACAGGTAGGAGAAGTCATTGGTGAGGAGCTGATTGTAGGTGAAAGATTTGAAGATTGCATGAGTCGTCACAACTCTTTAAGAAAAAGTCTCTTCAAAGGAAACCTTCGGCTTGAGAAATAGTAAGAAGCACCAGTTCCTAGGATTACATTGAGACTTGAAAGGGAAGGGGTGCCACAGCAGAGACAGCATGAAACAGCTGGGAGAACTGACATTAGGCGTCTAAATTTGATTACAGCGGGTGTACATGCCCTTGCTGAGATACATCCTCCTGCAGCCTCCCACCACACAGAAGTCTGCTTTGAGCCTCCAACACTTCCACCAGCATTCACGTGCACGGAAGAAAGCCGTTAATAAATTACACAGTCACATCTGTGCTTTGCGCATCAGAGGTCTCACCGCAATCCTTTGCTGCGGCAAAGGCGTACACTGAAAAAGGTTGTTTGCACAGCAAGGTGAGAGGAGGGAGTTACCACCTTTCGCCTCATGCTGACTTTCTCGCTCCTCCTGCTGACATGCCTACACCAACAGGTCCATGTGCCTTCTGTAAGGACTCGGTGTCTCCTCTGCTAGTGGAAAGATCAGCTACCTACATCGGCAAAAAGCTCTTGCTGCATTTTAAGCTGCATCTTACGCTAGAGGGCTCTTCCACAAGACCTTTGTTATAAAGTCCTTATAGTACAGATGTGCTCTAAGATGCTGAAGAAAACAATGTCCTTTCACGCACTCCATGTTTCTCTGTTCTTCTTTGTTAATAAGGACTCAGGAAATGGCTGCCAGGTTTCTCATACCCTGATTAACAAGTGGATGTTGTGACATTGTTTGACTGCTAAATAAAAGTCACTGGAGACCCAGAAGGATAAAAACATGTGCAACACATTTATCACCGAAAAATGGCAAGAAAATCTGCCTAGCAAAAAGCCTGATCAGGATATGACAGAAAAATGCAGATATTAATGAGATTTTTTTAAAATCATTTTTACTGACATTAATAGTTACAGTAGAGTGTACATCAGAAAATATTCTTTGGAAAGTGTTTAAAACATAAATTGTAAAACACTATTTGGGGAGACAACAAACAGTAATTTTTAGCAGCTCCAACTCCTGCCTACAGCAAAAATAAAGTAAAATAAAATTTAATTTTTAAAAAATGAAATGAAATTAAATTATATGAAATGAAATGAAATAAAATAAAATATAAAATAAAATAAAATAAACATTCCCTGACCACTAATAACATCCTCTCTTCCCCTTCTGTAGCCTTGTTTCATTTTGGCTTCTTACCCACTACAGTACTATCCCACTAACTTAGAAAGTAGCAGGCTCACGTGCTTACATATCAATGTCCTGGCAGACAAAGTACAATATGGGGCACTAATGCCCAAAGGAGGAAATGCCCTTGTAAAAAGTCCCTGGAGTTACTGAGTTACTGTTAAAAGAAAGGGAGTTTTCTTGGTTTCTTTTTCTCAAGAAATAAATACGTGTTCGCATCACATCACAGATGCAACCTAAACAAATGTGAATGGTTCCAGGCTTTGAAAGCATATGCACTCTCCCACCTTCACTGCATTTCCTAAAGCCATTAACTTTCATACTCCTTTCACCTTGTGAATTCTCCAAACAACCACTCACACAACTTTATTTTGACTTACCAAGGTAAAAACTCATTCAACTATACCTGACCTAGGGAATTTATCAGCTGGTGGAAGGCTGCAATTCAAGACATTCTCAGAACATAAAAACACAGCAATATTTTATCTGACACCTTTTCTAGCAATCTATGCAAATATATGCATTGTTCTTTGGTTGGTTTTTTGTTGTGGTTTTTTTCTTTAATCTTATTGCAACCAGACACAGGAAACTATCACACTGGCATCAATGGCATGAAGAGATACAATCTAATAAATGTGCTGGATCAGCAATTGTTCTGACAAGATTCAGTGTAATAAATATACAATTAAAACCATACCTTGTTAATCACCAAAACATATTCCCTTACAGTCACCAAGGCTTAGGCTGGCTTATGGGCAGCATACCAGGCTTTGACAAACCACTGAAAAAAGAGATCATTAGTTTGCCAGAACCATAAATCTAGCATGTCCAATTTTCAAACCACTGACAAATTATCTTAGTAGAGTGACTAAATTTTTCAGATAGTATAATCTCCCAAGGTTTAGTGGTAAAACTGCAAGAATCATAAGAAGAACCCCCAAATGCCAGTTTATTTTATGATTTATTATATAACTTGTAACAAAATTATTATCTTCCTGAACAAAATGTCTGCATCTCTGATCATGCTGCCAGGAAGAAAATTAATACTATCAACTACTAAATCAAACCAACAGGTTAGAGACCACGCGGAAAGGGAATTTAACATGGCATGTCCGGGGCACACATCTCTCCCAGTGATGTCCCTGTGAATGTATCCACCACCTTCTGTGGAACTAGGATTAATGCCAATAACCAGCTCTAATGACAAGACATAAGAGCCAACATGTCACAGACAGTGAGATAGGAAAGGAATGACACTGAGATTTGCTCAAGTGACTGTCAAGTATTTTAAGACCAAACCCTCATGGGTGATTGAACGATGAAAAAGCTGACAAGAGACCAATGTAAATACATGTAAAGTGATGCACAAAGGAGAAACAATCCTAAAGTTTACATAGACAGTGATGGGTTTTGAGCAATTAGCACTCAGGGACGATAGCCTGAGTTATAATAAATAGACCTATGAAAATGTCAGCTTAGTGATCAGGAGTCGTCAAGGACGCAAATCAAATGCTGAGAATTATTAGGAAAGAAACAGGGAAGAAAACAGAAAAAAACAGATCACTGTATAAATCTATGGGACATCCTCATCTTGAAGTTGGTGTGCAGTTCCTGTGCTGCTCCCTGCCCCTAAAAGGGTGTAGTAGAAATGGACAGCATACAGACAAGGGCAGCAGGGATGACTGAAAGCAGAGTCTGGCTTCCATATGAGGAACAGCTATATAATCTCAGACCCTTCAGCCCAGAAAGGGGCAAGAGGATAGGGGTCTATATAAGGAGGTGTGGAATGGAGAAGGTGAGCAGGGAATGCTTGTTTATTCTATCTTTCAATATAATAACTATGCAACATCACATAAAATGGCTTAAAAGGTTACATGGATTCAAAAGGTATCAGACAAATGCATAGAAGAAAAATTCATTTAGGACTACTAAATGCATGGAGAGCTATGGCTCATGAAATTGCTGGAGGCTGCAAAGATTTTCTTGAAAATACCTAAGAGTATGTTCCTGAATCCTGAAAATCTACAGATTTCAAGCTGTTCAGTTATCTAAACAACCAATCCAGAAAAGACCATGTAGGTTTTACAGTATCCTTTTTAAAATGTAATACTTATTCAGCCACAGAACAGGAAAAACCCTGTGATCATAGTTTGCAGAGGATCTAGATGCTGAAATGTGTTTTGTACTCAAACAACAAAGACAAATACACAGGACACAAGGCTGATCTGCAAACAGCTTCAGAACAGATGAAAGGGCCAAGTTAATTGGATAAATGTATTTTAATTGCTCACTGATTCAGGTCTATTGATACCATAGTACAGCATTCTCTAGTTCCTCTTACTTTATTGTGGAAATTCAGACAGTCTGATGTACTGGTTTGATCATCCAGGAAATGAGTTGTCCGTAAAGCTGTTTTTTTCTTCAGGAAAAAAATGTTTGCTAGCTATATTCTAATGATATTAGCCCTTTTGATGCTTTATACTAGAGTTTTGGATTGTCACAGCAACAGATAATCCAGAAGAACTCCATCAAAGTGATCAAAACATTCATGACATATCAGTGTGCTTCTTAAAATGTCAGTTTGCTCTGCTAAATCATGCTTAAGCTGTAACAACCTCCCTTCTCAGCAGAAAGCATTAAGAGTTATTCACGTTTTGCATTATAACCTTGGTAAATATCACCAGACTTAGAAATCCGAGAATATCAAGCTACTAGCAGCACCCTCATTTACTTACTTTCATTTAAGGATTTTGCTAGATACTGGCTCACCAGAAAAATCCTTTGCCTGCTACACAAGAGCTAAAGATCTCCTCCTAGAACTGGCTGGGCAGATGACAACTCTCAATCTCTGATTTTGTTTACTGGAACCCACGGGGAAAACATTTTCTGTTTAGCTCTTCCTCTGTAGCCAAGCAGTAAAATGGGACCTTTTCAAGCAAAGTAATCATAGTGGCTACCCCCAAAGCTTTCTCTGACTCACCCTCTTATCCATGTGTCCCCCACCTCAACACAAAACACAGTGAAATATCTTCCTTTTAGTCAAAAGCTGGGAAAGCTCTAAAACGATGATCTCTGCAAGTAAATGTCTCAGTAGGTAGTTTCATGGTAGGGATGGGTTTTTAATTTGATGATAGATTATGATGTCAAGCAATGTACGATCAATCACTTGTATCATTTAAAGAACCAGAATTCTTCCAAAATGGACACTTATAAACTCATGTTTTGTTAGTAAGTTGTTCATCTGCAGGAGTTACAGGAATGTTTTGGCACTTAACCCAAAAGAGAGCAACACCAGCACTTTTAACTTTATGAGAAACAGTCACGACAGCTAAGGATGCTATGCACTGCAACTGACTCCACGGGACCTTATCGGTAGCACGTACACAGGTCTTGTTTCTGCATATCTCTTCTATACCACCACAAAACTCCTCTGAAGTACACAATAAAAATCCTGTTGTTTTTTTTTTTTTTCATAGCACATAGCATGTACTTTCCATAGCAATAAAATCTACAAAAAGACACTGTTGAAGAAAGCCCAGGAGAATTTCCAGTCCCTTCCAGCACAGTTTCCCAACTACCACTGACAGATGTTTGTCTTCTCTGTTCTGAATCATTGTCTTCACAAAAAAGTACTCCATAATCTTTCCTAAAGCCATGTATTATTATAAAGTTTCTCCTAAAATCTAACCAAATTCCCATTGTTGCAAATTAAGATTTCCCAGAAGAAACCTTTATAACAAAAAAGGCTTTGCACAGCTAAGACTGTTAAAATTATTTCTCTCAAACTTCTGTGATGTTTCTCAACCCTTCTGAGTTCATCTGGACTCCTTCCAGTTTCCCTAATTTTCCTCCAAGCATTAGGTCCAGTACTCAATTTCAGACTTCTCCAGTACCAGATAGAGCTGAATAATTACTTCCCATAACTTAAATACAACATATCCATCAATATACCCTGGAATGAGTATTACCATTTCTGCAACTGCATGCATTTTGGATCTATATTTAACTTGTCATGCACTATATATAAGCGCCACAAAACCCTTTTTCTGCAGAGAGCTGCTTAGCCAATTATTCCCCATTTTGTCCTCGTGCCATACAACTTTCCTTCCTAAGTACAACACTTAGCATTTGTTTTTATTGACTTTTCTCTTATTGATTTCACACTGTCACTCAAATTTATCGTGATAATCTGAAATTCTACACCTGTCCTGTTCAAGAGTGCTTGCAACTACCCATTTTGCAAACTTTAATTGTACTCCTTATTCTGTTATCCAAAATGCTTACAGAACAAATACGTAGCTATAGTGTACACTCTCTCCTCCTCGTATTAAAATATCAGCCTTTGTAAAAAGAGTGCAAGCATGTGGAAATCTATAGTAAGATATAATCATTGTAAGGAAGGTTCCTTTCTATTAAAAGAAGCACAAAAAAAAAAATCCCCAGTTCAGATCAATTCAAAGCCACTCTTCCCCAGTACCTCCTTCCAGGGGTACTTGTAAAAGAAACAGCTGAATGTAACCCTTTGTAGGGGACCTACAGCGCTCTTTACATGCTGACACACCACTCCCAGGGGAAAAAGGCAATTAAACAGGGCACTTTCAAAGTCATAAATTCCAGATTGACACTAACATTAAGCTGGAGTCCTGTTCTGCTTGGTAGCCAAACATCTGCATCAATGCAGATGAAAACGAGCTATCCAGCACAAGAGAATGGCCCATACAGACTGAATTATGAGCTTATATCTGAATCACTCAAATAAATCTGCTTAAAGAAGTGGTAGCCTATTACTGATGTGCCTACTTTATTATTTAACACAGGAATATAACTCCTCACTCTTCTCACAGATACTGTCAGCTATCCGTAAAGAAAAATTGTCAAGCTCAATGCACATTTACTTGCCAAATTAGTTTAGAAACAATGGGCTTTCACTTCAAAGAAGAGTCAGGAAACATGATGTGACTTCGCAAAACATTAATCTTCCACTTCAAAATATTACCATCAGATGAATGTCCTGAACAGTTCTTCTGAAGCTACTGAGCAGGCTCAAATTCTTCTTCAACTTCTCTAATCAGGGACACAGATCTCCTCATCAGGTTCAAAACACTATTTCAGGCATGAAGTGAACATAACCTACACATTTAAGGCACTCTTATGTAGCTGCAGTCCCATAGTATCTGGGAGACTCATGAAGTATTTATCCTCACCACATCCCCAGGAGGTAAGGAATGCTATTATCCCCTTTTCACAGTGAAGGACCGAAAGCCCAATAGACGAATAACTGCCCATCCATGCAGTAGAGCTCAGGATAGTGAGTCCCCAAGCTGGTGCATCCTGCGGCTGCCCAGGAGCCAGCCGAGAAATGTATTTTTGAGTGAACCATTATTTGAACACAACGTCCTGCTTTGGCAATCAGGCCTTGCACCACCACGGCACGCACCAGCAACATCGGATCCAGTGACTCCCATTCACCGAACAGATTTCTCCTGCACTCGCAGGTTTATCTGTCAGCGTAGGATATTGTGCGCTTTCAGCTATTATTTTCTGTGCGCTGTCTCTGGATTAGGATCACTAGAAAAGTGCATCCAGTTCTGATACTGCTAATGCAGCAGATGTTCTTAGGAGTTATTCAAACAGTAGCAAAAGTCAGTCCACATTCCCGATGTGGTCAAAGAGAATAGTTCATTTCAAAATATGCCCGTCAGTTAAAAAGCCAATTCAAATAATTAGCATTTATTTAACATTATTTTTCACCTTGAAAATCTGTTTGTATTACATGTTAGGCAACCCAGACCATCACTAATGTACAACTCTTCAAACACTACAGCATCAGTGTGGTGGAAAGAGAGAAGTATAACAGGTAACTTCGGCAGTTGTCATTTCTTCTAATGAAGAAAATGTTTCCCAAATCAGGTTTAGTCGAAAGGACCTGCAACATTAGTAAGTCACCTGCTGCACTGCTGCACTGCATCATTTTGGTCAAACTCCATGGCATTAACCAGCTTCAAATTTCTTCCCCAGGCAACCATCACTATAAATCATTTTGTCCAAGGATATCACTTGCCCAGGAATACACCTATCTAGGGCACAGCTGAAGTAGAGTGTTAGTGGAGGTGTAAATAGCTAAAGAGTAACCAACATGCAAAAAAAAAAAAAAAAAAGGAAAATAAAATAAGGAATCACATAGGAAGAAAATGTTGCATGTCAATATAAGGCAGAAGGGGTAAATCTGGTCCTGATGCAACCTGTACTACCACGATGTTCTCAGTTACCCATCTCCTGCAACGATGTTCTCGGTTATCCATCTCCAACACAACATGAAATGGAAAAGTCAGAGAAGCAGTAACGGTGCCGACAGACCCATCTGAGCAGGGATCAGTGAAACACCCATCACACCCAGGCCTGCATGGGAAACCTCCAGCCCATTCCTCTCTTTTCCCGCTCCTGCAAGACTT
>NW_009604330.1:0-6749 GCF_000690535.1 Cariama cristata | reverse complement strand
CCTTCTCCCTGGAAGAGTGAGCTCTGTTTACAGTAACACCTGCCCCGTGAGCAAAACACAGAGGCTTCTGGTCACCCAGGGAAGTTTTTAGCCTTCTCCTGGCAAACACTAGCATACCTTCATCCAGCATTAGAGGCTGCTCTCAGTCACACCTGATGTGTCTCTGAGAGATCCTATCATCCCTGCTCCTTCACAGGAAGCAAGAGCCTGTAAGCTGGTTGGAGCCTAGGTTCATTGGCTTTAAATATTGCCAGCCGTCGCGGCACGTTCAGGGTGCTGAGCACCCACCCCAGCCCACCTACCTGTTCCACTGGAGCTGCCTCCTCTACAAAGAAGTCTTCCATTGCTGCAGCTGCTCACGTCTGTGCGAGGAACCGGGGCGAGGGGCGGGGATGGGGGTGGAGGGGAATCCTGGAAACTGGCACAACCTAGATACACAGACTGGCAGAGCAACCAACGTTTAAAAAAATCTTAATTAATTACACAGAATCCAGCAAAATTCTGAACCACTGAGCTGACTCTTGGGTTGAGTGTATTTTTTTTTTTTTAAGCGCTCATTACTCTGATGAGGCAGAAGGTACTTTCAAAGGCTTTTTGCTCTCTGCAGAGAAGTAAGCAAGGATGGCAGTCATCCTTTGAAGACACACCACCAGCAGCTCACAACGTGCCTTGGCATGAAACTAAAACATAACTAGAAGGTGCTTTTTATCAGTAGTAGTACATAAAAAGGGGCAGTTATTTAACCTTTTCAGTGCTACAGTGGGGTTTAGAAGAGTTATTGCGAGTGTAAATGTCCCTCTGGAGCAACGGCAGATGAGAAAAGCAAGATAGAGGCACCCTGCAAGGGTACACTGAATGGGGACAGGCTTTGCAAAGGCTCATCCTGTGCCATCAGTTGTGGCCCCACACAGGTCAACAGCTTTGAATGAGTCCAAATGGAGGAAATTCCTACCAGGACAACAGCTCAGGCACTGTGTTGTCTTCATTTGCAAAAATACAGCAGGATGCACCCATCTGGCTGGGATACATCTCCATGGCATTACTGGCAAAATTCCCTACTGATTCACATGGGTCAGGATCAGGCCTGCAGGCATGGGTTAAAGCAACTCTCCGGTGAACACTAGGTCTTGCCCTTGCCATAGTAGCTGGAGGTTTTCATAATTCACAAGGAAAGTATTTAAAATAATCTGAACAGTTGTAAAAAGCAGCAGAGGATTCCTGAAGTAATAAAAATATGTTCCCCAAAGAGCATGGAATTGGAAAAAAGTTATTAATTGAAAAGTAAGTGATGTGGGATGGAGAGTCATATAACCATTGATGGGGAAATGCACTTCAGATCTTCACAGAAACAAAATGAGCTGGAATCTTTTTCAGTTTTTCACATCACAGCTTTCTTCCTAGCAATCATATAAGATTTATTTTTCTGATATAAGTACAGAAAATAGACTTTCAAAGTTCAAGAAACTCCAATGAATGCTGTAGAAAAGTAAAATTACTCAGAAACTTGTTTTTAAAACTACTACAGTACAATCAGACACCAAAAAAAGAACCCTATTGGGTTCCTTGCTAATGAAACGACCTTAAAAAAAAAATCTACATTTCATTAAATGTGATATGCACTAAAACACCACAGGAGAAACAATATATTATTTTATTTAGTGATATCAAAAGCTATCATCTTCTGTAACAACCTGGGGCTACAGAATAGCATATTCCCATGAATAATTAGCATTTGGCATTAAGAAGTATTTTATCAAAAAAGTTGCCATAGCTCTAAATAGCACAGCTAGAAGTCTTGGATAGTATTAATGAAATGTTAAGGTGACTGTTGGTCTTACCTATTAATTTGTCTTTGTGGAGTTAAAAATCAGAACCTTTTCATTATTGTCAAATTTTGGTTTAATTTTAATGAAACTAAAGCCATATGAAAAGTTCTGTACAAGGAAGAATAAAAACAGATGGAAAATATCAGCAATAAAAACAATTACTTGCAACATTCTGACTTGAAAATGGCACTTTTCCCTGTAAATAAATAGCCCAGTTCAGGAAATCACATAAACAAATTCTTGATTTCAATGATGCAAACCTTCTGGTACCACGCTTGATGCTTCTGAATCTAAGCTGGTCTCTACATTTTAAAGGACAGACTTTACCATGTTTTACTGTCTGTAAGAATTCTTGCTGCAAAAGCAAAATCTCATGATCTTTATGGCTTTTCTCACCTGTTTGCAATTAATAAATAATTCCTTTCTATTTCTGAAAGCTAGGAGCAGAAAAAAAAGAACACCGTTTAGAGTATATAACCTGCTGGCTTTTCTAAAGGACTTGAGCACAGGAAATTACTAGATATCAGTTTCTCTGCAATAACTATGCAGATATCCACTTTTATGACCTAGCACTCAGAGGTAAATGTAAGGTAAGCGGAGTTAATCAAGCCTGGACTGATTGAATGATACCTTGAGTAAAAGGGGGACAAGCTACCTCAAGGAGCTGATAGTGGAGTAAGACAGATTTATATCAACAATGCTGAAGCAGCTGTCCTGTGGCAATTCCTGTAGTGCAATAACAGCTTCTCATGGCAAAGCTTTCACAAATCAGAGAGATTAATACATTCATCAACGATAAAGGATATATATAGTCATTTATCCAGAAATCCTGGTGGTTGCAGGTCTTATCTGAGTTTGAATTCTGTTTGAATTAGACAATTCATTAGTCCTGAGTAAAAAATTTCCCAAGGTGAAGTTCATTATAAATAACTCTTGGTAAGTTTTTCAACTGGCAGGCTACACTTAGCTGCCTCATTTTGAAATGTTTTCCTACCTTCAGTTTCCTTTACTGTGCTCTGTTTACCTCTTTTTCAAGCAGACCAGAGAGATGTAATAGAGCCCTGAATTTTCACTTCGACAAACTAAACTCTTCAAACTCACTCAACTCAGTGAGGCATACTTTTCTTTTGTGTTTTTTCCATTGTGTTCAACACACTTTTTGAAACATGGACACTAGTCACTCGTGTAATTTTTAATTAAAGATCCCATCAGGGTCAGTTAAAGATCTATTGTAATTTCCTTGTTATTATTGAAAGGTCAACTACATGTGAACATTTTTGGACACTCTAATGTACAGGGAGCTCATGCTTCACTTGATATTCCTCAATGACACCAAGTCTTTTTTTCACAGACATTACTTCTCTCACCCTTCAAATACGACCCATATTTTTGTTCTCATATATAATTTTCTTGAAATAGATATTTGTTTGTGTTCTTTCAGCTTATCAACAGATCCCAGCTGCCCCGGATTTGTCCCATTACCTTTAGTATTGATACAATGATCAGTATAATGTAATCAGAGAACTTTGTCTGCCATCCTTCAGGCATTTGTATGGGTGATTTACACAAGGTTTGAAATGGTGGATCAAGAATCAACACTTGCAGGACTGAGGAGCACATTTGCTCTGTGATGATTTTCCATGTATAATTATGCCAGGATACAGTCATTGGCCAGATGATAGTCCAACCAGGCTGCACATGTTGAACTAGAGCGCTTCCAGCTTCTTGAGCGCTGTGTGGGGCTGTGGTACACAGCCAGGAAACTCTCAGATGTTACATCCATTACGCAACTAAGACTGTTCTTGGGGGAAAAAAGGTTATGTCTGATGAGACCTAATCTTTAGGATGTCATCGTTTTTGTCATTCCTTACCAAAGGTCTAGAAACTCAATCTTCTAATTTATTATAATGAAAACTACTAATAATTTTTTCTTTGCTCCTGTTCTGATTTAGTATTTTTATATTTATAATCCCTTCCCTCTTTGCATTTAAAAATTTCCTTTCACTTTTTCTCTAAAATAGATAGGTTAAAAAAGAAAAATAGTATTTTTTTTTCTAGACTGTGAGGTCAGGTCACTTAGAGGACTATTCCTGAGTAGAACGCACAGTGAGAGATCCTCTTGTCAAAGTTAGGGTGTCTGAAACTTTCCTGAGCTTCAGTTCCCTGAAGTTCATGGCCTTCAGCAGTTGTTGGGAATTCTGGATTCAAACCGACATGCAAAAATCACAGCAAACCTCCATCAAAATTGTCAGTCATTGGTTGGACTTTCTCTTTTGAGATTATGTCATTTCTACTTGATTTCTCTGTGAAACTATAAAGGAATCCAGCCTTGCTTGAAGAAATCACAACCCTTAGTCAACCTTCAGAGGAACCTAACCTTAATTTTGAGAACTTATAGACAGGAGAGTTTGGCTTTCCCTTGGCCTTTCTCACAAACATTCTGCCCGGGTCAAATGATGAGCAACATATGTGTATCACACATCGTCAAACGGTTTGACGTGCATCCAGGAAATAACAGCAGCAGTCTCCTGATCATATTAAACTCCACTAGAGATACAGGGTCATGAGAAGATGCTGATAACTTGAAATTCTCTTGGCTTTGTTCACGCTAGAGTACAGACGGGAAAGAACCATAATCTCTTTCCAGTCCTCTTTTCAGAAATATTTCTCACTTTGCTTCCTTTTTCCAAGTATTTGGATGGAATTTATAATAATTACTTTGTCTGAAAAAAATCCTCTGTGATTTACTGATCTTTGCATTGTAAACAGAGAGTTTAGGGGAGAAGTATTTTTAAAAATCAAAATAGCACAGCTCAGTTTTATTCCTTCTTTGATACTGTTCTTTTTTATGTTGCTACGGTATGTGTGCACCATGTGAAAGTAAGGTTGCTATGGAAACTACTCATTATTTTTCAATAGTAGGCTAGCTACTTAAAAAAAATCCTACATCTTTTTAATCCCTAGAGAGTCCTAATTTATCCCGTACACAGACTTTCCTTCTTGACAGTTCCTTTAATATTCACTGCACTGCAGTGCACATTCATCTGAACATGTCTAACAAATCCACAACTTACTTCTGAAATCAACTTTCCAGCAAAGTTTGGTTCTAAAAAAAATATTTTTTTAGCTCTACTTTTACCTGCTTATATTTCTCTGAAAGATTGTAGATACGAACAGGAAAGCCAAGAGCAGACCTCTGCAAGAGTCTCACTGCTTAGAGAGCCAGACATGGAAAAAAACAAAACAAAACAAAACAAAACAAAACAAACCCAAAAAAAAAGCCAATGCTCTTGGTCTCTTATTCCCTCAAGTCACCACCTATAAAACGGTATTTGGAGCCCCCCCGCTATTTGACAGATTAAATTCACCAGTGATCATCTCAACCATTAAGACAGCAAACCACATCATGGCAGTCGGTAGTTGCAAGTTGTGGGACTTTCCAGAACTCCAGACTGTCACCATGTGATACATCTTACTTTTTCTCTGCTTAGACATCATACTGTTCCTCCTTTTATTTTTTCAAAGAAGCAAATTAAGTAACTATTAATGATGAACCAATTAACTCCTTCCTACCCAAATCCTTCTATATTATTGGGTTAAGTGAGAGATTGTTGTTGGTTGAAGGTCCCAATTTCAGAACATCAGCTGGTGCCTAAAAGAGGCTCCTCAAAAGAACTAGCCTCTCCCAGACAAAGTATTCATTCCTTCCTGAGGATGTGACTATTCCAAAATATTCATTCCCCTCCAAGGGGATGCTCCACTATTCCCACATTTCTTACTATTTATTTGAAGCAGAGCAGTGGCATCTCAGTGGAGCGGCTCTCATCAGACCAAGAAAGAAAACCAAAAGAGCTACAGTAGCTAATTCTCTCATACCTTCTCTATTAGGCATGCCTGAAACATCGGTAGCACTTCCTTAAATTACTACAGAATTTAACTGCTTCGTCAAATGATGAAACTCGTGTAATAATATACACTGAACAGCAACAGGAACTCCAGAGTTTAATGGATGCAGAATTAGGCTAACACAAAAATAAACTATCTCAAGTATTTCAGGGATTACAAACAACATTTTCATGGTTGTTACTGTGACTCTTTTTTTTCCCAGTGACACTTTCCTCTAAATAACCTGGCACACATTTTATATGTGCAATCAATCACATGTAAACCTGATTAAAATTCAGCCACAGATGACAGCAGCTAAAGGGAAACTTTTAAAGCTAGCAGGTCCAGATCTAAGTCTTCCTATATAGAATCAGCTTTTCCTTCTGAGACTTTAAAAAGGAATCAGTTCTCTTGTTCACTAACTATGAGTCCTTGCACTGTGCAGTTTATTCAAATTTTAACAAAGAAGGGAAAACACTGAGTTTTTTATGTAGTTCAACAAACTTTCCTACTAGCACACTGCTCACAGGTATTACATATCAATGTCAGATAACATAAATAGCTCAATAATTTACCACACACAGTCTGAAAGGTTTAAAGCCTCAAATGTCCTTATCACCAATTCAGGAAAAAGACTGCCAACATACTTCGTGTCTGATACTTATTACCACGCTAGCACAAGAAAGTCCAGAATTCATTCTTGTTCACTGTAATTGAAACTCCTTCCTGCAAGAGTTTTTGGCTTTTTCCTCACCCCAGCTCAGAAAAAATTCCCCGTGACTCTGTATCACAGTTTTACTTTGTTGAACTCTGTCACTTTTTTAACATTTCCTAAAAGAGATAATATGGCCAGCAATGATTTTCAAAACTATATTTATGAAAATTAAAACATAGTCCCTGAACCTGCAAAGCTCATAAATATATCCTACGTAGCTTACGTGAACCAGAGTTAGTGGTATGTTGTAGGTGAAAACCCAGAATGAATTATAAATTTTTTTTCAAGCAGATCTAAGTAAGAAAGCCAAAGCTGAAACTGAG